>NC_048444.1:15646793-15793456 GCF_004353265.1 Vitis riparia
CCAAATGGAGTAGTGGAACTACTCAACTTCAATAGCACTCGAACTTTCAAAGTGAATGGGCATCGTCTCAAGCTTATATCGAATCTTTTTCCCGAGACAAGGAGAAATTCATCCTCCTTGATCCACCTCTAGTATGAGAACACTTGGTTTATGGGTGAACTTAGTCTCTCCAAAGGCTAAAAATTTCATCATCTTTTTTGTTTCTTTTTAAGTTGATTTTAGTTAATTTAGTGTTTTCTTGTATTTACGCATGTTTGATTTTGGACGTTAAATTCATTCTAATATGGTTTGAATTGGTGTTTTTGTGTTAACATGTAGGTAGGAAGGCTTGAAGTGGAGTCTTGTGGAAACAGGGAAAAAAGGGGAGAAAAATCAAGTTTCAGCAAAATTCGCACACCCACTTTGAGTGTGCGAAAATTCGCACACCCCCCTACCGGTGCGAATTCATTTTTGCTCCACTTTTCAAAAATTGCATGCTCTCCTTGAATTTTCACAGGTATGTGATGCGAACCCGGTGCGAATTTGTTTTTGCGCCAAATTTTCAAAAACCACTCCTCTTGGGAATTACAGGTAATGCGAAATTTTCGCACACCATTTTAGGTGTGCGAAACTCATTTTTCTCTTTAAAAGCTTTGATTCTCCACTTCAAACTTCAAGCTTCTTCTTCAATTCTCTCAAAACCTCACTTCCGTCCACCCATTGCCATCCATAAAACCCCTTTTCTTCATCAATCATCATCATCAACACCACCATAGCAGCCCATCTCCAATATTCCACTCCATACCCGCGGCAATCACTATTCATTATCTCCAAATTCGGCAATTCCATCCTCCTCCACCATCAAAATCCTTCCAATTCGTCACCCACACTCTAAAACCTCCATAATCCCATCCAAACCTTGTTCTTGCCAATCCAAAGCCCAAACCATAAGCATCCAAGCCTTAATTTCTTCAAAATAAATCCATTGCCGCCGGCCATGGGAGCTTCAATTCTCCAATTTTCCACTTGAAAAGCTCCAAATTCCAAGCCCATTCACCATGACAAATCATTTCCTTACTAAGCCACCAATTCCAGCCTCAAAAGCTACAAATCTCACCATTTCAAGAGCCATCACTCTTTAGCCGCGTGGGTGAATAGTGCCCTGTGCGAAATTCGCACACCCCCCCCCTGTGCGAAAATTTCGCACACCTAACCCCCTGTGCGAAAATCTTAGACTCTCCACCCCTACCTTCTATAATTCCGAGCCTCTGAGCCTCGTTTCATCACTTCATCATGCCCAGACCCGAGGAGGATCTACTTCAGTTCCCCAGAGCAGTCAGAGAGCCGCCCCTGTGCGGGCCTCACTTGATGAGCCCTCATTTTTACCTGATTCGGCACCTCAGAGCAGATACCATACGAGGAGAGCATCCGCACACATCTGTGGCTCCTACACAAATTCCACCTCGGATCCTCCTTCAAAGAAAGCGAAGACTACAGAGCCAGGAGAGTCCTCCAGAGCACCTCAGCCTTCTTCTGCCAGGCGCCCTAGACCCAGCTCGCCCATTGAAGGCAACTCGATCGATCGACTTTCATGTCGAGACATATTTCGATCACTCTCTGATGCGACAGCAGCCTGAGTTGCGGGATTCATACCGCTACTTGAGAGGTACCATCTTGTACCCTTTATGACTTTGCCCCACTTCTTCTATCCTCGAGTAGCTCTAGACTTTTACCAGTCTATGACTACTCATGGCGTCCCGATACCAGCCTCACTCCTTTTTACCATTGATGGACGCCAGGGTATTTTGGGGCTAGACAGATTGCCGATGCTTTCCATATCCCTTATGCACGGCAGATCCGCTGCATTTAGACGCTGGGCCCCACTTTCCGAGTGGGACATGGTTCGTAGCCTATCTCGAGGGACATCTTCCCAGAGGACCATTTTGAGGAGAGAGCTTCCCCAGAGATGCTCCTAGTCGATGTGGTGCTTCGCGCCAATCTTTTTCCTCTTCAGCATAAAGTGCAGAGGCGAGGGGCCATTTTGGAGGCATTATTCCGTATCTATGAGGGCTACTACTTTGGCCCTCATCATTTGATTATGGCCGCTCTCCTCCATTTTGAGGAGAAGGTGCATAAGCGGCATCTTGTGAGGGCAGACTCCATTCCTTTACTCTTCCCTCGGCTGCTATGCCATGTTTTGGCGCATATGGGTTTTCCTGCAGGCCCTCACTCTGAGACTCGCCGCCATTGTCGAGAGAGCTTCTCTCTTGACCAATGGACTCAGATATGGCTCCATCGCCAGTTCCAGAACTTCCCGAGCCAAGGGAAGTCCCTCTTGCTCCGTCCACTTCAGAGCCTCCAAAGCCAGTACCAGAGGCCGCATCATCTGATGCCCCACCTGCTGTTCCTCCTACATCAGAGCCACCCATTACTATCCCCGGTGCCGAGTATCGGGCCTTGCTTGCTTCTTTCCAGACTTTGACCACTACTCAGACAGCCATTATGGAGCGCATGGACCACTTCCAGCTTCAGCAGGACCAGTAGACTCTCATTCTCCGAAGATTCAGCAGCATCGTCGATCTTTCACCACCAGTTCCCACCTGTAGAGGTTCCTTCCACAGTTGCAGCGGAGGACCCCTCCTATCCACCAGAGGAGCCTACCACTTGATCATACGATCACTCCTCTCCTTTTTTTTTGTATCTATATACTCCGTTTTTAGATGTCTTATATATTTTGGACCACTGTTATACTGGGATTGGATGTACTCCATGTTTCTTTTGTATATTGTACTCTCTCAGTTTATATAGACATCTTCTCTTTTGTGTATTTTACCTTCCATTTTATTTCCTCTATTCAGTACACTTATGATTTTTCTTTTCTTATGAAGCATGTGGTTCTCCTGTTCATTCAGAGTCCCTTACTATCAGGAGGTATCACTTCCTCCCTTATTTTATCGTTTGTTTTGGAACATTGGGGACAATGTTCGTCCTAGTTGGGGGGAGAATTGAGGAAGTAAGTTGTTGAATTGTTGGTTAAATTAATTTGCTAACAAATTTTTTGCAAACTCTCTTTGTTTTCTCAAAGATAAATTTCTCAAAAGTAAATGGGAGAAATTAAATTCTTACCTTATTGCCATAGTCTCAGAGTTTGTATTAATGCTTATTAAAGTTGATAAATTGTTGAAGCTCCTTTTGTTTTCAATCTTAAGTCTTCCACTCTAATCTTTTCACACACTGAACACATTAGATTCCAGTTATAAGATGGAAAACTTTCTCACTCCCTAAACTTAGGAAATTTTCGACTTGGTGCCATTGACTTCATTCTATTAGTGTTGGGACACCTTATAAAGGCCAATGTTGTCTACGAAAATAATTTTTGCTTCACTTGCTTTGAAACCCGAGCAAGGTCTGAGGGGTATATGGTGAAAATCTTTGAAACCTGGTGCCCTAAGCCTTCATTGGTTGGGAGTCACCGACCTCAATGCTCGTTACATGGGTGGATGGGTGAAGTATATTATAAAAATAAAAAAATAAAAAAAAAGAAAAAGAAAAAGAAAAGGGGTGCGTTCTTAGCCTTTTATATATGAGTAGTGTTGCTAAAGTTAAAGAAAAACCTTAGTTGGGGGGAGAATATAGTTTGACATACTATAACTGGAAGCTAAGCACCTTAACACTTAGATTTTTGTGGAAGATTAAGAGTTGATCCTTTGGGAGTGGAAATTATTTGATACTCAAATTTGCATAATGCCCGCTCTTTGCAAGTTGTGATTGGTAAGTTATTTGATAACTCTTGTTGATGATTGAGTTTTGTATCCTTGACTTGCCATGTGAGAGTTTGATCCAATCATGCCACTGATTATTTTTGGAGTGATCAGCATGATTTTGTGAATTATTATTATCTATTTTTCTTTCTTTTTCTCTTCATTGCTCAGGGACGAGCAATGTGTCAGTTGGGGGGAGTGATTACTACCCAAAAGTGCCATTTTACACCTTTAAGTCATTATGTTTTAAGCACTTTTGTGTAGTAATTCTTCACCTTATTCCAATTGGCATGTTAAGACCTAGCAATGACCTCTAATCATATTTGTGGCTAGTTTAGTGTTTTGACATCTTTTGGATCATTAAGACAAGCCAACCAAAGAAGAAAAGCAAAGAAAAGCAAAAAGAAGCAAGGAGGAAATCTGAGGTCAGCAGCTGCAGTGTTCTCTGGCACTTTTGGAGCACTTCCCGAAGTCCATTTTTTACATGCTATATACCGTTTCAAAGCTCAGGAAGTCAAGAATCCAACGCTTCAAATCGTGTATGATTTGGAGCTGAAACGAGGAAGTTATGACCTTCGGAAGAAAACTGCTCCAGGTGTGCGAAAATTTCGCACACCTCCTGAATGGTGTGCGAATTTCGCACACCTCCTGAATGGTGTGCGAATTTCGCACACCTCCTTCAGGTGTGCGAAAATTTCGCACACCCCATGCGTGGTGCAAAATCTCCTCTGTTTTTGCCGACTCCACTTTAGATATTTTCTTAAGTTTCTTTTGATGTAATTTCCTTTCTTCTCCTTGTATCAAACCAATGAAAAGCTTTGTTTTTGTAAAAACTATATAAGGGGTGGAAATCACCTCTTGAAGACATGTAACCCCAGTGTTAAGCTTAACACTTAGCAATATACAGAGCACTCTTATTTTCTATTTTCTCGTTACTATTTTCTCTTTCTTGGAAGCCAAACAACCTCTGAGGATGTTTTCTTAGAGGATGAGAGGCTAAACTCTTGGTTTCTTGGAGTGAAGGAAGCTAGGTGAAAAGTCCAGATGAAAAGGTGGAAAATGCTCGTGCATTAAATTCAGGTAGTGAAGTTCATAAATGGCTTTTTAATCCAAAGTTTTGCTTTAAATCCTTAGAATCACTTTGAATGGCCAATACATGGTAAGCTTCAAGTCTTTATGGATGCTTATTGCTAGATCCATATTAGTCCATTAGTTATCATGTACGAGCCATTGGAAAGTGGTTCAAGGTGAAGACCTATATAGTGTCTAAAGCCATTAATGGACCTTGACTACCATTTCTACTGATTTTTATGGATTAAATCTTCATTGTTAAACCTATACCGGTTCGGGAAATAACTATAGGTTAAATCCCCAATGCGAGGAGAAAAATCCGGAATTTTCCACTTTGCATTCTAAACTTGATCCTAGCAATCCTTAGCTCCGAGAAACTTTATTTCTTCCATTTTTAATTAGTTTATGTTATTTTAGTTTCAAATACTTTCAAAACAAATTTTATTTTCTTTTTAAGCTTTAAGTTTTTGATAAAGGAAATCATTAAATTTAATTTCTAATCATGAGTATATCACTGGTAGAATGAAAACCCATCCCAGAGTTCGACCCTAGAGCCACTACACTATAGTAGCTTTGCTACACTAGTATGAGGTCATAGGTTTTATAAATGTTTTTGATTAAATGACCCGACTGGATCAATATTCGCGAATCATCTCTCAATCTTGAGAGAATATTAAGATAATACTAAAGTTAATAGTGGTTTTGACCTGTGGGTGAAATCATAAGCTAATCATACATTCCTTATGGATTAGGTCATTGTTGATGGAAGCCAATAGCAATAGGTATACTCAATAAAGACACCATGATATCTCATGGGATTGGGGCAGAGTATCCCCTTAGGTGGATCTTAAGGAGGTGTGTTCATGAAAACTATGGCCATAGTAGTTCCTTAAGTGGAACTTGAAATTAGCTCTTAGAGAGCTAAGAAATATCAATTGAACACACAATAGGAGGATCTTTAACTAAAGGATAGTAGAGGTAGTCTTGAAAAGTTGATAACTTTCATCTTGTTAGACTACGACACCAGTCCATAGGGAAACTGAACATAATGGATAGCAGGTCACGAACTCGATCACATGGTGTTCAAAGTGATAACTTTCTCTTTATTTACGTAGGATATTGGAGTTCAGTTGATTTTTTTGTAGTGAGATATTGAATCAACTTCAAATTTGGATTTTGAGAGAGCTAGTATTCCTATAGGTCTTAGTGGTCTTGCTCGAGCTCATGTACCTTGTTAACACTATTTATAAGGGTCGAATTGTCTCTAGATTCACTTTTATGCTTAAGAGCATTTTGCTAAATGAACAAGGTCTCTAGATTGAGCTAATTGATTATTTATAGGTCGTGTTAGGTTAATTAATCAATTAGGACTCATTTTGGGCTAGATTAAGTGACCTAAGCCCTTAATGGGCTCAAGCCATTTAAGCTCATTGAGGAACCCTACAAATACACCCTTAGGGGTTAGGTTTCCACAACTTTTCTATAAATTTGTCTTCCAGTTCTAGAAAGAAAGAGAGTCATAATCTCCGCCCTTTTTTCCCCTCTTTTCATCAGAAATGTGTCAAAATCAAGGAAAAGTCATCAAATGGAAGATTGTGGGTTTACGAGACTTCAGAGAACATTGATTTGATTATTCAATTCTTAGAATTTAAGGTTTAGGTACATCCAAACCTAAAGGTTAGTACTTTAACCCTAAAGATCAATTTATTTTTTAAAATGACATTACTTTTGTTGCTTAGATCTAAGATGTCAACATTATCCATATTTGCAAAGTTAAGAAAAATCGAAAAATCATTGGTTTAAAAAAAATGATTTAAACCAAAGAAATGTGCCATGGATCAATCCTCAAGGTCAACACTTCTTCATATTCTTTAAATGAGTATGAAATTGAATTCAAAAGAGGTGTAGAGGGCCAAAGTACACTCACACATAGGAAAGAGGGCAGAAATTCATAAAAAAAACGTCTATAAGTATGGATATCCTCAATTAAATTCATGGCTTATGTGTGATAGCGAACATATCAACTATTAATTACAAGAAAAACCATTTTCTCAAGCCTCAAATGACCAAAGAATATGTTTACAAGGGTTGAGAATGGTGTGCTTAGAAAATAATTTGAAAATCCTTTGGAAATTCATATAAAAACACATATTGCACCTTAAAAGAGGGAGAAAATGGGGAAGATGCGCACACGTTGGAAATAATGCACTAACGGGGTAGAAATGTATGATGGAAATAATGCACTAAAGGGGAAGAATCTAGGTTGGAAATAGCACACTGAAGGAGAAGAAATGCACGTTGAAATAGTATACTGAAATGAAAGAAACACATGCAATATTCATATTACACATTGAAAGAAAAAACATGTAATTCAAATTGCACACTGAAAGAAAAGAAAAACGCAATTCAAATTGTGCACTTAAAGAGACACATAATTCAAATTGCATACTGAAGGGACAAACACACAATTTAACTTGCGCACTCTAGGTGTTCCTTATTAGACTTTTGATTATTATTCGAGTGATATTTGAGCAATACCCATTTTTCAATTGTAACCCTTTTTATTTATTAGAAAGCATCATATTTCAACATTTGACAATTAAGGATAACAGGTCTTAATAAGAGATAACAAGTCTCAATAAGGTATCTCAAGCACTTAATGATAAAGTTATTTTGACTTGGGACGACCTTGATTTAGCCCTAAAGACCGTAATTGGGAAAATATGATGAACCAAATCCATTGCTTAAACTTGTTTTCATGTTGCTAATTAGATGTATGCCTACCTTGTCTTTTACTTACCAATTCATAAGCATGGTGATATGAAATCATAATTTTCTTTAAGAAGCAATAGAAAATCACTACAAGATTTTTTTTTTCAAAGAACAAAATAGTTCTAGCCAGCAATGTAAGTTTAGGAAAAATTACAAATATGTTGTGAATGTTTGGTTTCCGAGAAATCATAGTAAAAGAAAATAAATTTTTGAATCAATTAGCCATTATTGCTCTACATAAGGTTTCACAAGAAGCAAAATGAAAGGGTATGGAAAAAAAAGAAGGATACCGCAATGAGATTTCTCAAGTGAGAGGAGATGAGATGAATGACGAGTTGTATATCGTACTAAGTAGCTATTATTGCTTTTTTCTTCTCTATAGAAATGGGGTGGTGTTATGCTTGGAGAAATTGATGACAACCTTATTCAAAGCGTTGAGGTCTTTGTTGATGGAAACGACGATGTTTCGATGGACTTGAAATATAACTTAGAAAAATAATATTTTAAAAAAGAGTGATGATGGAACAATAAAGGTCCATAGCTCAATGGCAGGGCATTTGACTGAAAATCAAGATGTTGCTAGTTCGATCCCAATTGGGCCTTCTCTATAACTAGTTTTCCATTTCCTTAAGTTTTATTCCACCCAATATATATATATATATAAGTACGAGGAGTTTGTAGACTTTTCTTTCTTATTTATTTTATTTTACTTTATTTATTTATGTTTTTTTGTTCCCATTTATTATTCCATTTTGCATTAATCAATTATTTGAGAGTACACAACCCACATCATTTGCTTTGTACATGACATGAGTGCATTAGGAGTTGAATAGAAGATTCAAGTCATGGGTTCCTTCCAAAGTGATGAGTAGTTCATAGTCGATTCATGGATTTTGATAATCCATTTGATACTGTAGTGTAATATCTCCCAATTAGAGGGATGCCTTGTCTTGGTTATCGGGATGGTTTTCCCATGGTGAGTGCACTAATGTATGTTATGCACACTAGACAAGACCTATAATAAATCATGATGTAAGGCTATCAATCGTCACAATTCAGTAAGCTACTATACTACATGAACTCTTAACCTTAGAAGGATATTGAGCCTATGCCAAATCCAATAGGAGGCTTTGAGCTATTCGTGAGACTCTAAAGTGCTCACATATACTTATGGATTGGGTCATAATTGATAAAGACTAATGGTAACAGGTATTCTAGATAAACATACCATGATATCTCATGGATTGAGATAGTGTGTCCCATTAGGTGATCCAAAGGACATGTGATCTAGAAGACTATTGTCATAGCATTTCCTTTAGTTTAAATTTGACATATGCTCCTTGGAAGTGGAGCCTCTAATTAAGCACGTTATGGTTAAGTAGTAAGATAATCATTATTGCATATTTAATTCATTACTAGTAGGTATTATAGTACTAGAGTGCAATTGACTCTTGTTAATGGAATGTTGAATCAACTTCAGAATTGGATTCTAAGGGAGTCAATACTCTTATAAGCCTTAATGGTCTTTGCTCTGAGCTCATATACTATGATGACATCGTTTATGAAGGTTAGGTTACCTTTAGGTTCACTCTTACGCATAAGGGCATTTTGGTAATTACATAAAGTTGCATAGAGAATAGTGACCAAGTTCTCTAAAGTGAGCTAATTGATTCATTAGATGACCTTGTATGGTTAATTAATAAATTATGACCCGTTTTAGGCTAAATTAAGTGACCCAAGCCTTGGTAAGCTCAAGTCACTTAAGTCTAATAGGGGAACCCTATAAATACCTCTTAGGGATTAGGGTTTCCATCACTGTTTTGGTATGAGAGCCATCTTCCAGCTCCAAAGAGAGAAAACCTAGGATTCCTACCCTTTAAAGCCCACTTTTTGGAGTTTATAGATTGTGGTTTGAGTCATTGGGTAGAAGATCTTAGGTGTATGAGATCTTCGAACTCTTAAAGTTTCATCTTGATTGATTTGGGAATGTCTAAATCAAAGGTAAAGTTTTCTAATGACTTTTCTCTGGATCCTAGAATGTTAAAAAAAAAATTATTTTTGTTTTCATTGCATAGGATCTAGAGGCCTAGAGTAGTTTGCATGCACCTATACAATCTAGAGATTGGAAACAAAGAGATCCAAGGTTCCCAATAGTGGTGTTATACTTTGAGAAATTGTTGATAACCCTACTCAGAGAGTTGAGGTCTTCCTCAGTAGAAACGACAATGTTTCAATGTGCATAAAATATAACTTACAAAAATAACATTTTTTTTTTAAAGTGAGGATTGAATAATAAGGGTCCATAGCTTAGTGGTAGAGCATTTGACTGCAGATCAAGAGGTCATCAGTTCGATCCCGATTAGGCCCTCTTTATAAGTAGCTTTTTCTTTCCTTGATTTTTGTTCCAACCAATCTATATCTATGCTTATAGCATACATAAAAGTACAAGGAGTTTGTAGACTTTCCTTTCATATTCCATATATTTATTATTGGGTTATTTAATTAAAATGATGAAATAACTCCTAATTTATTATTTAACTATAACAATCATAATAAATTCACCTTTAATATCATAACAAATTCAGGCCAAATGGTTTTTTGATACCATCGTACAAGATATTATTCCCTGATGGTTAATTTTATGAAAAAGATATAGCTTGAGCCATCTCCAATATGAAATCCTAGAATTCAAAATATTAAATGATAACAATGACAAGTTAAAAACATTCAAAGACAATCACCAACCCATTGTTTGGATTCCAAGAAAATAGAGCAAAAAATTAAAACAACATTTTGCCTATTTAGATATAAAAGTACAAGTAGTTTGTAGACTTATCAAGATGATTATTTTCATTTATTGGTAGTTATGGACCTACATTTTTCATGTGTGTCCCCACTCAACTGTAAGACTCACTTTTTAATGTGAAAAACTATTTTTTGGAAAAGTTAGAGTTGCCACTTATTTTTGTTCATTTTTTTAAAACGAAAACAAAATAAGAAATAAAACCCTAAAAGTGAATCTTTATAAAAGGAAAAACATGTCTATGAAAACTGAGTCAAAAAGGGTTTTACAACTAGATTTGAAAGAAAAATTTAAAAAGGGACAAAAAATGTTCATAAGGTATTTTCTATGGAAAATCACTTTGGTGAACAAACACACACTTATGACTGTCAAAATTTATTTTTTAAAAAAAGGCTTTCAAAAACCATTAAAATGAAGGAGAAAACCAAAATCCCCAAAAGAGAACCAAAAAAAAATAAGGATTTCAAATTCTAACAAAGTATAATCTCATGAGTGATCAATGAGCATGAAAATTGGTAAAAATACCCAAAATAGATCAAAACCAAGCTAAACAGAATCTCAAAATCATTATACAACATAGTAAATGAAATATCAAGCAATCTCTTAAGCAATCAATATGAATCAAAAGAAGAAGAATAACAACCATAGATCATGAACAAATAACCAACAATCATATGTGTGACCTCTAATATCCATAGCTAATAAATATATATCCTTAAAGAATCAATAGAAAAGGAAACTGGACTATAAATGAAAGATAAAAAAAATAAAATTAAACCATACTTACGAAGTTTCTTCTCATAAGTGACCAAAATTATTCTTCAACTAAGCTTCCAAGCCAATAATCCTTCCAAGAGAGCTCTTTTTCCTTCTCTTTCAATTTTGGAAAAGTTTCCCATCCTAAAACACTTAGAATATCCTCTCTAAACCAAGCTCTTAAGGCCCTTTTTTTTTATTGAATAAGGAATGGTGAAGATTTGAACACTCATCCTCATACCCACCAAAGCTCAAAACATCTAGAACTTTCCTCAATTAAACCTAAACCCAAAGAGGCATTAACTCAAGGTTAAAGCTCTTAAAAACTCTCCTAAAACACCTTAGGAACCACAAAAACCAAAAAAAAAATGTGGCTCAAAAATGGGTCAAAAAGAGCCCATAACAACAAAAAATCATCAACTAGTTGACCATGGTCAATTTGACCCCAAAAAGGTCTCGAGTCATGCGAAAAGGTTTCGATTGGGCTTTAAGCACACTAAAATTTCAAGGAAACCTAGGGTGCCGCTAAGTCACGTGATGGATCTAGAATTTCCCTCCAAAAGGTCTCCAAAAGCGGCCTAAGAGTCAATGCCAAAGCTGAGTAATAGGTGGACCACCAAGGAGAATGATGACTGGCTAAGCAAAAGGAAATCCTAGGCACATACTATAAGAAAGCACAAGGCAAAAGGTAATAAGTATGATGAATAACTTGTGCTATGAGGGCAAAATAAAGGGTTTATAATAGTCTTTTGGTATCCAAAATCCTAAATATAATTGTAGTCATTTGTCATTCCATCAATATTATATATATTAGCTTCCAAAAGCCAAAGAACATATACTTCGTCATTCATTTTCCTTCTTTCATCTATAATTTCCACATTTTTTCCTAATCACGATTTTCAAAAAAAAAATGCTTTAAAAAAATTACAAAAAGGAAATCTTGCATTGATATTGAAAATTTGATTTTGAGAGCTTTCAATTGATTTTTGGCCTATTTTTTATTTAAATGAATTCATTGTCTCTAACTTGGTCTAAGAGACTCACAAAAAATAGGCAATAGAGTGGTTAAAGATCAAGAGTTCTATTCTTAATGAATATATTTATTTTTCAAGTTTTTGAGAACTTTCTTATTACACTAATCTTTAATTTTGAGAGTAAATATTTGTTTTTGGAAATTTTCAAGACGGATAATTTATCATTAAGAAAATTACTTAAAGTTTTATTTTTGGTAATTTTAATGGAATAGATTTTTATGAAAATTAGATTCCGTATTTAAGAATATTTATTAAATTGAAAAGGTGTAGGAATAAGGAAATTAAATTTATTAGGAATTTTGAATATGAGTACTAAAGTTCCTTTCTAAATTTATTCTTAAGGATTTGAAATATTTTTCTTAAATTTATTTTTGAGAATCCTTGAAGAATTAAATGTTTCATAATTGGATAAGGTGCTCTTAAGTTTTCAAAATTTTATAAAATAGAAATCTCCTTATTATACTAAGTTTCCAATTTGGATAATAAACATCTTATGAAAATTTTTGTTAGAAATAATTTTTCATTAAAGGTTATTACCGAAAGGATATTTAGTAATTTGATGGAAATAAATTTCCTTGAAAATATTTCCTAGAAAAAATATTTATTAATTGGAATTGTGTTAAGAAGAAGAATTTTTTATGAAAATAGATTTTAAAATTTGGGAGTAGACATTTTATAAAAATTCATTTTTAAATAAAATACTCTTATAGAATTTTTAAATTTTGCATATGGAGATTCTCCTGTAACATTGGGTTTCCAACTAAGAAATAAATATTTTTTGAAATTCTCAAAGAGGATAATATATTCATCAAGCTAATTACTAATGTTTTAAAAGCTCTATTTTCAAAAGATTAAGTGGGAGAAGGTCATAAGCAAGCCCATAGCCTCCAAGATTGAACCCATCTTGACTTTAGGTGCATTACCATCTTAAAGATGGGGTGGCCCAAAGAATCAAGGGATATGGATTATCCTTTATGGACAAGACTATATATGTTTCTAGTGGGAGTAGTCAATCCTAAAGATGGAACTCTTCACTTAGTAACATTGATGTTAAGGATCTTGGTTACACACTTAACTTAGACATAAAGTGGTAGAATCACCTAAAGTGGTCCCACTCGCATGGGCTAAGGGCTAAACATAAAGGTATGTTGATCAATTAGAGAGGGTCTCTACCCTAGTAATAAGAGTCATGACCTGCTTAAAGTAGGTTTGATTCTTATGATATTAGGATGCCTTGCAAAAAGACATATAGTTTGAGAGCACTACATTTTTGCTAAATTAATTACCAACTTGTCTTGAATGCTCAGTTCTTTTTTTTTTTTTTTAATGCATGGAATTATTATATTTATTACAGATATCATGTCTTTAACTTGTCATCTCTTATCTTTTGTTTAAATTGGACTTAATTACATACTGAAATTAATTTGGATGTAGTATTAATTGCATAGAAGCTAATTTAGGTAGAGTTCGTTATTTCCTTTGAACAAACCTATCATAAAGTAAGAGAAGCATATCAAAGGTGGCATAAGACGGATCAGAAGAGTAAGTGTTTCATACTTGGGTCTTTACATGATGCGTTGCAAAAAAAACACATGTCTATTGTCATAATCTATGATATTCTCTTTAAAGCTACAAAGGTTATTTGGTGATAAGTGTAAGTCAACTAATCAAGTTACCCTTAAGACTATTATGAACACCAGGAATCATGTTATCTTAGAGATCTTACCTGATTCATTTGGGATGGGCAAGAAGATTCTCAAAGAGTGGACAAGTGTTCATTTGGAAGTCAAGGTTCTTTAGGCTCTTCTACCAAGAAGAAAAACAACAACACCAAATGAGGAAAGTTCAAGAAAAAAGAATAAGAGAACAAACTCATGGGCACTAATTCCTTTGTGACCATTTAGAACACTAGAAAAGGAATTCTTGGAGTGCCTAAGGATAGGCAAGTACACAATATGTTCTCGTTGTTGAATACATAGTGGTGGATTTCACCAATTGTGGTGGATAGATTCTAGGCCCATTATCAACAAGTGAGAAGGTCACATGATGGGATTGCACTTACCTTGGCTTTAGTTGCAAGGTTAGTTGTGTAAGTTAGTGGGAATTATTATATTTTTTATGTGAGACTCCATTATCACTTTGTGAAGGAATGAGAGTACTAAGATCTCACTAAAATAAAAAACCTAGCACTAATCAAACATTTAGCTTATAATGCCTAGGTCATATTAATCTAAATAGGATCCAAAGACTGATCAAATCAGACACTTTTATTCTCAAGGATTTTTCAATCTATGAATCTTGTATAAATGGTAAGATGACCGAAAGGCCTCTTTATTTTTAAAAGGACATGAAAACAAAGAATGTTTAGAGTTAATACATACTAACGTATATGAACCTTTTTGTGTTTATGCATGGAAAGTATGGGTATTTGATCATTTCATTGATAAATACTCTAGGTTTGGATATATAGATTGGAAATTTGATGCCTTGGATAATCTTACTAAATTTAAGACAGAATTCGATAATGTATTAGGTAAACATATCAAGGCATTTCGATTAGATCGAGGTGGTTTGTCTAGTAGGTTTGATTCTTTCCATATGGAGCATGAGATCATATCCCTATTGTGTGCACCAAGGACTCCATTGAAAAATTGAGTAATGGAAAGAAGATATTGAACTTTGATAGACAAAGTGAGATCAGTGATTGCTTTCTCATTACTTCCCATATTCTTTGGGGATATATCTTAAAGACTATATAATACCTTTTTTTTTTAAGATGTGTATCAGTTTATAGGATATCCAATAGGATTTTGGGATTATTACTTTATAGTTAGGATTATAAAAAAGTGTTTGTTGATACAAATACCATATTTCTGATGAAGATTATATGATATATAATAAAGCAAATAATGATATAGATGGGAGAATACTAGAAGATAGTCCCACTATACACAACATACTATGGATCCAGTACCAACAATTCCTATTTCTAGTACACCAATGCCATGTCGTAGTGGGAGGGTTGTTAATCAACCAGACAAATTCATGTATTTAAGAAAGTATTTCGAGGCCATTCTAAAGGAACATGAAATCAATTCCAAAGATTATGATGATAGAATGAGCGATGTGTATACACATTTGTTTTAGCAAAAGGCTATGGAGGCAAAGTTAAAATCCTTGTGATTCTTATGTAGTCTAGGTTCTTATAGAAACACCTAAAGGAATAAAACCCATAGGTGTAAGTTGGTCTACAAGAGGAACAATGAAGTAGATGGAAAAGTTGAGATTTATGTGGCTAGTTTATAGCTAAAGGTTATAGTTCGAAACATTGTTTCGAATATAGGAAACCTTTTCACCAGTAGCCATATTTAGATCCATCAAAGTACTCTTACCCATTGCGGTACATCTCATTTATGAGATATTGTAATAAGATGTCAAGATAGTATTCTTAAACATTTATCTTGATATTAGCATATATGATGTAACTAAATATTTTCATAGCAAAGGGCCTTGTGTGTACGAGAAACTATAGGGAAGCATTATGGTGTTCTAGGATCTTATAGGTAGATGACAATCTACTTATTAAGAATGACGTAAGGATATTGTCATCAGTCAAGATCTAGTTGTCTACTTGGTTCTAGATGGAAATCTAGAAGGAGAGCAATGTATTCTTAGGTTTAAAGTCCTTAGGGATAACAAGAATAAGAAAATTGTGCTATGTCAAGCATATACTCTAGTATCTTTTGAGAACGAGGGATTATGTGCTTTTGCTCCAAAATATTGAGATAGTTTAGAGAGTAATGATGGTTAACAAGATACCTTATGTGGAGAACCTAGTAGATCCCTTCACCAAGACACTGACAGGAATAGTCAGTGTTGGTGACAAGGATAGCATAGGTTTTAAATGAGTATATGACATTCTTTATAGGCATGATTCTTTAAGGGCTAATGGGAGAATGTTAAGATAGAGCCCTTAAAAGCCTAACATGACGTAATAAAATTGGAATTGGTTATTTATTTAATGATGTTTCAGTTTCACTTTTATCTATCCTTGTTCCATATACTATACATTATAAGCATTCTTACATGCAATAGAGTAATGATGGTTAACAAGATACCTTATGTGGAGAACCTAGTAGATCCCTTCACCAAGACACTGACAGGAATAGTCAGTGTTGGTGACAAGGATAGCATAGGTTTTAAATGAGTATATGACATTCTTTATAGGCATGATTCTTTAAGGGCTAATGGGAGAATGTTAAGATAGAGCCCTTAAAAGCCTAACATGACGTAATAAAATTGGAATTGGTTATTTATTTAATGATGTTTCAGTTTCACTTTTATCTATCCTTGTTCCATATACTATACATTATAAGCATTCTTACATGCATCTTTTGCATTGTACGTGACTTAGGTGCATTAAGAGTTGCACAGATATAAGTCATGGGTTCCTTGCAAATGGATGAGTTGTTCACAACCGATTCATGGGTCTAGGCAAGCCATTAGAGGTTGTAGTGCACCACCTCCTAATTGGAAAGATGGTTGGTCTTAGCTATTAGGATGGTTTTCCCATGATGAGTGCATTAGTGTGTATGGTTACACATTGGGTAGGACCTACGGTGAGTCATGACTTAAGGTTATCAAGTAGTCATGACCACACCAAGCTACTTCATTGTGTTGTCCCTTAACCTTAAGAGAATATTAAGCTTGTGTTAAAGTTAGTAGTGGCTTTAACCTACAAGTGAGATAGTAAGCTGATCATATATTCTCTATGGATTTGGTCACTATAGATGGATGCTGAAAGTAATAGGTATTCTCATAGAGGCTACATGATATCTCACATGATTGAGACATTGTGTCATCTTGGGTGATCTTAAAGAGGTGTGTTCATGGAAACTATGGCCATAGTATTTCCTTAAGTGGAACTTGACATAAGCTCTTTGAGAGCTAAGACATGTTAGTTGAATACACAATAGGATGATTTGTAACTAAAGTATAATAGAGGTAGTCTTGAAAGGCTGATAGCTTTCACCTTGTTACACTATGGACACCAGTTCATGGGGAAACTGAACACAATGGATAGCATATCACAGACCCAAGCACATAGTGTCTCATTGTTATTTACATATGATACTAGAGTTTAGTTTATTCTCTATAGTGTGATGTTGAATCAACTTCAGAATTGAATTCTGAAGAAGCCAATACTCTTATGGGTCCTAGTAGTCCCCGTTTTGAGCTCATATACCTTGTTGGCATAGATTATGAGGGTCAGATTGGCTTTAAGTTCACTTTTGTGCATAAGGGCATTTTGGTAACTACATAAGTTTGCACAAGGTAAATGAACAAGGTCTCTAGATTGGGTTAATTGATTAATTAGTAGGCCTTATTATGTTAATTAATCAATTAGGACCCATTTTGGGCTAAATTAAGTGACCCAAGCCTATGTGGGCTCAAGTCACTTAAGCCCAATTAGGAACCCTATAAATACCCCTTATGGGTTAAGGTTTCCATAACTTTTGTCTTCCACCATCCAAATAGAAAGAGATTCATAGCCTTCATCCTCCTTTCCTCCCCACTAGAAGTGTGTCAAGAACAAGGTTGAGTCATTGGGTAGAAGATCGTGGGTTTACAAGACTTCCAACAACTTCAAGGACATCTTCAATAATTGGAATTTAAGGTTTAGGAACACCCAATCCTAAAGGTTAGTACTTTAACCCTAAAATATCAAATTTAAAAAAAATTGGTATTGCTTTCATTGGTTACATCTAAGATGCCAACACAATCCCAATTGGGCCCTCTCTATAAGTAGTTTTTTCTTTTCTTGAGTTTTGTTCCAACCAATCTATATATATATACCATATACAAAACTATGAGGAGTTTGTAGACTTTCTTTTCATATTTATTTTATTTTATTTAAGTTATTTATGTTTCTTAGTTCCCATTTATTATCTTTTTTGCACTTATCAGTTATTTGAGCGTACACGCCCGATATCACTTGTGTTGTACATGACTTGAGTGCATTAAGAGTTGCATAGAAGATCCAAGTCATGGGTTCCTTGTAGAGTGATAAGTAGTTCACAATCAATTCATGGATTTGGACAATCCATTTGAGACTATAGTGAACTGCCTCCCAATAGGAGGAATGACTTATCTTGGTCGTTGGACTAGTTTTCCCATGGTGAGTGCACTAGTGTATGTGATGCACACTAGACAAGACCTATAGTGAATCATGATGTAAGGCTATCAATTTTCATAATTCACCAAGCTACTATACTATATGGACTGTCAACCTTGAGAGGATATTAAGCATGTTTCAAAGTCAACAAAAGGCTTTGACCTATGGGTGAGACTTTAAAATGGTCACATATAACTATGGATTGGGTCACGGTTGATATAGGTTGGTGGTAACAAGTATTCTCAATAAAGGCACCATGATATCTCATGAATTGTGATAGTGTATCCTTTTAGGTGATCCAAAGGACATGTGATCTAGAAGACTATGGCATAGCATTTCCATTAGTGGAAATTTGACATATGCTCCTTGGAGTTAGAGTATGTTAATTGTACACATAATAAGTGGGATCTATAACTCAAGGATTGGAGAGGTAATCTTGATAGGTGATGACACTACCTTGTTAAATTACAAATATCAATTCATGGGAAGTCTACATGTAGTGGATAGTAGGTCATGGACCTAAGCTTCGTCTCATTATTATATGCATAGGGTACTAGAGTACAATTGAATTTATTTAATGGAATATTGAATCAACTTCAAAATTGGATTATGAGGGAGCCAGTACTCCTATAGGTCCTAGTGGTTCCCACGTTAAGCTCATATATCATGATGGCATGATTTATGAAGGTTTGGTTGGCTTTAGGTTCACTCTTGTGCATAATAGCATTTTTGTAATTATGCATATTTGCATAGGGGATAGTGAACAAATTCTCTAAAGTAGGCTAATTGATTCATTAGATGGCTCTATGTGGTTAATTAATCAATTAAAACCCGTTTTGAACTAAATTAAGTTACCTTAGCCTTGGTAGGCTCAAGTCACTTAGCCCAACAGGGGAACTCTATAAATACCCTTCAAGGAATCCATCATTTTTTTCGTGTGAGAATCATTTTCCACCTTTAAAGAGAGAAAACCTAGGACTCTTACCTTTCAAAGCATATACTTTGGAGTGCTAAGATTGTGATTTGAGTCATCGGGTGGAAGATCTTGGGTGTATGGGATCTTTGAATACTTCAAGCTTCATCTTGATCAAGTGAAATTGATTTGGGATCATCCAAATCAAAGGTAAAGTTTTCTTTGGATCCTAGAATGTTAAATAAATTTATTTTTGCTCATGTTGCATAGGATTTAGAGGTCTAGTAGTTTACATGCACCTATACAATCTAAGGCTTGGAAATGAAGAGGTCCAAGGTTCCTAGTAGTGGTGTTGTGCTTGGAGAAACTGTTGACAACCCTACTCAAAGAGTTAAGGTCTCCCTTAATGGAAATGACAACATTTTGGTGGGCTTGAAATATAACTTATAAAAATAATATTTAAAAAGAGAGATGATGAAACAATAAGGGTCCATAGCTCAGTGGTAAAGCATTTGATTGTAGATCTAGAGGTCATTGGTTCAATCTTGGTTAGGCCCTCTCTATAAGTAGTTTTTTATTTCCTTGATTTCTGTTCCAGCAAATATATATCTTCACCTACAGTATATATAAAATGAAATTCTAGAATTCAAAATATTAACTTGGTCTTTAATTTGATTTTAAGAGCTTTCCATTTATTTTTGTCATGTTTCTTATTTACATAAATTCATTGTCTTTAACTTGATCTAAGAGATTCACAAAAAACAGCAACAAGGTGGTCAAAGATTAGGAGTTCCATCTTCATGAATGAATCAATTATTGACCAATCTAGTCATCGAGTTCATCTAGTAGTTCCTTTGCCTCTTTTTGGTATGAGAAACTACAAGCTCTTTCATCATAGGATATTTCTCATCCTAAGGAATAAGAAGAATAGGTCAATCAAAGCACTCATCTCCATCTTCCAACCTTTCTTCTCCTACCAAAAGTGCTCCTGGTTGTAATTTTTCAGTGGTATTCAGTATACTATGGCCTCTAGCTATATGATAATTTTTCGCATAGAATACAGTTCTCCAGTATTAAAAGTTGTTATAGTATCATGTTTATAATTAGGTTTTTTTTTTTTGTCTATTTATTGAGAAAATGTTGAAAGAATTTAAACCATTTGAATTTTGATATGATGGTTTGGTCATTCTAAATATTTCATTATCTAGAAACCAGCAAAACATAAAATGTTAGTTTGAAAGTTTATTTATTTAATTATTTATTTTTTTTCTTAATCCCTAAGGATAGAATTTATTTAACATTTGATGTTGATGACTTTATTTTATTGGCAAGTTTGTTTCCAAAGTTTTTGTAAGAATACTTGTTTTCCAAAATGGAGCTAACATCCATATTGGTAATTGTAAAAACCTTATACATACACTCATCCTAGAATTATTTTGATCCAATTTGCTCTTTCCAATCTTAGATAGTTGCACTTTTTATATCTAATTGTTAGTGGATTAATGAAAGAGAGTAAACTATACCATCTAAATTTGATTAATTAAGGTGTTTGAGAAAGGGAAAAAATATTTATTAATCCACTTCTATGTCCAATCCAATTAGAATATTTTTTTTATTATTATAATTGGTATAAACAATTTGTGTATTCAAAACGGGACTTCATTTTATCTTATTGAAACTCAAACTTAGTATTAATCCAACAACTTAAGGTCGGTCACTTACCTTTTTGCATATTTCAACTTTATCTAGAACCATTTCTTCTATTAAATTCTTAAATCTATTTACTTTTACCATGTTCTTTTTTATCTTTCTCTTATACTTTTGATACCTTTAAATCAAATCACTTTGTTGCACTTGTTCATTGTTGTCCATTCCTCATGGTTGTACCAACATAAACACAATGTTAGATTCTTTGGATTGTTCCATTCAAAGCCTTGGACCGTTAGGGTATATGCAAAACCATCCTAAGGATCTCTAGATCTATACAAAATGGAAAACATGGCAATAAAAATCATCAATAACAATATATCTAGAGATAAAAATCATACTTGTGATCTAGATGTTCCTTCCTAAACCTATTCTAATTGGTAAATAAACTGGCGCAGATCTTGAAAACCAAGAGATTTTATGTTTAATGGCTCTTTTTCCCAAATCTAGGCACTTAAGGATGGTGGAATCCTCTCAAAGAAGGAAGACTAGGGTTCCTCTCTTTGGATCCTCAAAAAACTGAAGAAGAAGACTTAAGTTTGAAGCCTTAACCCTTAAGGGGGTTTTATATAGGCTTCATTATAGACTTAAATGAATCAAACCCATCTTAAGCTTAAGTCATTTAATTAACAACCTTGTATTCTAATTGATTAATTAGCCTTATTGGGCTTTTATTAATTAGCTCAATCCAAAGATAACATTCACAAGCTCCTATGCAACCTTACATTTTTACTAAAATGTCCTTATGCACACATGTGAATAAATAGCCTAACTAAACCTCAAACATTATGTCACCTAAGAATATGAGCTCAAATAGAAACCACTAGAACTCATAGGAAAATACCGATTTCCTCATAAGTCTGAAGTTGACTCAACATCCCACTATAAAGAGTCAATTGCACTCTAGTATCCTATGATATCAAATTAAAATGGAATATTCAGAGTTTGTAACCTACTATCCACTGCATACAACCTCCCTATGAATTGGTGTTTATAATCTAAAGGGGTGTATGCTATCAACCTCTTAAGATTACCTCTACAACCCTTGAGTTATAGATCCTCCTATTATGTAATTAAATGACACACTCTAACTCACAAAAAGCATATGTTAAATTCCAGTAAAGGAATTACTATGGCACCATAGATTTCATGATCTTAAGTCCTTAGGATCACTCAAGGGGACACAATGTTTCAGTTCCATGAAATATCTTGTTACTTCTATTAAGAATACTTCATTAGGCCTCTAAAAGCAAGACATGATGTAACAAAATTAGACTTCATTATCCTCTTGTTATCTCTTTTATGCATTGACATTGAATTGAGCATTCAATCTACATCACTTACATTGTACATTACTTGGCTGCATTCGGAGTTGCATAAAAAATACAGGTCATGGGTTCCTCACAAGATGATAAATTGTTTACATTTGGTTCATGGATTTAGACAATCAAGTAGAGACTATAGTGCAATACCTCCTAATATGAGGGATGACTTATTTAGTCATTGGGATGAGTTTCCTATAGTGAGTGCATTAGCGTGTATGGTTACACACTAGATAGAACCTATAGTGAATCATGACATAAGACTATTAGATTATCATGATTCACTAAACTATTATATTGTATGGACTCTCAATCTTGATAGGATATTGAGTCTGTGTTGAAATCAACATAAGGCTTTGACTTATGGTGAGATCCTAATGTGGTCATATATCTCTATAGATTAGGTCACTGTTAATGAGGTTGGTGGCAATAAGTATTCTTAATAAAGACGCCATGATATCTCATATGATTGAGACAACATGTCCCCTTAGGTGATCCAAAGGACATGTGATCATGAAATTTGTGACTGTAGTAATTCATTTAGTGAAATTTTACATATACTCCTTAGAGCTAGAGTATGTCGATCACATAATAGGAGGATCAATAACTCAAGGATTGAAGAGGTAATCTTATCGGGTTTATAGCATTATCCTATTAGATTACGGACACTAATTCATAAGGAGTCTATATGCAATAGTTAGTAAGTCACGGACCTGAGTTTTGTCTCGTATTTTCATAAAATATTAGAGTATGGTTAAGTCTCTTTAGTGGAGTGTTGTATCAACTTCAAAATTGGATTATAAGGGAGCTAGTATTTTCCTGTAGGTCCCAATGTTCCCCACTCAAACTCTTAGTTCACGCTAGCACATGCTTTGATGGTATTTTGGATATGTAATTCATAAGTGTGCATAAGGGTGTTTTGGTAAACACACAAGGTTGCACTAAATCTTATGAATTGACTTTCTAGATTGGACTAATTAATTAATTAGTGTCCATTAGGGTTGGTTAATTAATTAAGACCTAAGTGGACTAGATTAGGTGACCCAAACCCTATTTGAGCTTAAGTCATTTAAGCCCATAAGAAAGCCTATATATAAACCCCCTTAAGGGTTGAGGCTCTAATCTTATAGTTCAATTTTCTAAAATTTTGGAGAGAGACCTAGCCACCCTCTAAAAAGAGAAAAAAAACTCACTCTTCTCTTTGCCAAGATCCATGAAGGGAGAAATTAGACAAAATATCATTAGGTATATGAGTTTTACAACAACCAACAGGGCTTCAAAGTCTTTATTGAATGGAAAACAATCAGGGAACATCTAGATGGTAGCTATGAGCTTTTTTGCTTTGAATCTAGTATTTTTGTGGTTTTTATTGTCATAGGTTTCCATTGCTTAGGTCTAGAGAAGCCTAAGATAGAATGATTGCATCGTTTGAGATCTAAGGCCTAAGAACAAAGTAATTCTGAAGTTCCCAACAACTGTCACCTACCTTCATCAATAATGACCCAATCTAAAAGGAATATATTATCACCTTAAGGTCTCACCCATAGGTCAAAGTCTCTAATGACTTTAACACAAGTTTAATATCCTCTTAAGGTTAAGAGTTCATACAATAGAGTAACTTGATGAATCATGACTACTCAATAACAAATATCATGATTCAACATAGGCCCTATCCAATGTATAACCATACATACTAGTGCAATCATTATGGAAAACTCATCCTTATGATCAAGAAAGTCATTCATCCAATTAAAAGATAATGCACTATACTTTCATATGGACTACCTAAGTTCATAAATCAGTTGTGAACAACTCATCAATCTTGTAAGGAATTCATGACTCAAATCTTTTGGGCAACTTCTAATACACCTAAGTCATATACAATGCAAGTGATACAGACATAAATATTCAAATCAATATCAATGCAAACGATAAATAGATAAGTGGAAACTCAAATCTAACTTTGTCACATCATATTTTATTTTTTAAGAGCTCTAAGCCAATACACAAAACTTATAAACTATAGTCTTTTAAAATTTGTATTGTTATTTATTAGTATTCAATCCTTGACTCAACATTAGAAGAAATTATTTAGTCTAATAAAAAATTTAATCTCTTGAACTCGTGGTTAGATAGGAATATATCGATAAGATTCAATTTTTCAAGTAAATAAATGTAATTCAGTTCGTAGAAAAAACCTTTCATTGTTAAGATATTTGTAGCAAATGATCTTGATTTATCATTTAAACTATATATTCATGTATAAAAATCAGCTTACATACTAATATATATAAAAGTCATTTTATCAACAATACTTTTGCATTTTATAAATGTTCAATCCATATCTTTTCTTTATTTATTTTTCAAAGATAATATCCATAAAAAAGTCTTTATTGAAACCTTTCTCATTCTATATTTTACTTTTCATTTAGGGAACATTCCACAATGGATAAAATAAAATAAAATAATAAATAAATAATAAATAAAAAGCAAAAGGAGGTACAAGGAGAGTTATTAGGTTCCTCCACTTCACGACCACTACTGTTTCCCCAGTATTTCTTTTCTTTTCTTAAATCTAATATATTTTTTAACCAACTTTTAAGCTCAAGTGGCATCACATTAACTTAATATACCACCCCCTCCTTCAGCTTTAATGGTATAAGCTGAAGTGGGCTTCAACATCAATAGCAACTTGTGGCTGAAAGCTCTTGCGATAAAACAGCTTGTGGTCTGTGCCTCTGTAGATTCCCATTATGGGTTACTTGTTTGAAATTCCTTTTGGGTTTGGTTTTTTGTTTTATCTTCTTAATATACTGCTAATGCCCCATTAACTCATCCTAGTGGTACACGTGGCTAAACTTAGACAACACAACTTGGGTTTTTAAGATAAATATGTTTCCTTTAAATATTAAAAACTTATGGTCCACAATGCCTTCTGAGACTAAAAACAAATCAAACCAAAACACTGAGGTTTCAAGTCTGGCTTGCCAACTTTAATAAAAAAAGGCATGCATTCACCACATGCTAAGCCCACAACTCTAGCTGAGGGGGATTTCAAAAACTTAAACCATTGTTTTTACCAAAACCAACTAGGAATAAAAGGACAATTTTATTTCTACGCTTTCTTCCTTTTGACATTTCAATCTTAAAGTAGTGTTGTTTTCCGTTTGTGGTATCACCAACCTACTATCATATACCTAGACTCCATTAGAATGGTATGGAAAAACAATAAAAGCAAGCTGTAAGGCAATAGGCAGGAAATGCAGTGGGCAATAAGCAGCCGCCCAAGACGAAGTTGGAAGTGACAATGGGAGATTCCCATAGTAATGAAATAATGTGGGTGGAAGAGGCACCACACAATTCAAATGGTATGAGAAACAAGTAATCCCACTGCTCTTCATGCTTTTGAGTTAATTTTTACACACCTTCACACCTCACGATTAGGTATATCTGGCCTTTTCACATCTTTTGTTATTTCAGACTTATGCCATTCTTGTTCAACTTAAGGCTTCCTTTAAAATGTAAATGATTTCTTCAAATAGAAATGCCTATTTTTCTTCTTCTTTTCTTTAATGAAATGCTTATAGCATACCTTTTTCTTCTTGCACTTAATGGCATGACCTATAATTCTACGTAAAACTAAGATATTTTACCTACATACCTATTTTGGAAGCTATCCCACGTTATAGTATTACTTTTTTAAAATAAAATAAAATTATAAGCAATTAAATTGGAAAGTATCTTTAATTTTAAATGAAATTACATTGTCGAAATAAGAATACGTTGGACAGCAATTTTAGAAAGTGTTTCTAATTTTTTTAATACTTAAAAATTTTTATCTTTCAAGTATAAAAAAAAATTAGAAATACTACTTAGAATCACTACCAAACGTATTCTAAGTCTTTTTCACATGAATTTGAAGACCATCTTTTATGTACAATGAATTCAAATATTTATTTTTTAACAAATTTGAAGTATCAATAAAATTTGAAAACCGTTTTTTCATTGACTAAGAGATTTTATTCAAAGAAAATAAAATTTTGAAAAATGTTTCTAACTTATTAGATCATTTGTGATTATTTTGTTCTTTTAACTTAGCTATGAGTGCATATTTTCCTATGATTTATGCTATCAACTTAGAAGACTTAGAATTATTATTGAAATTTTGCCTAAATCTTTTTTTTTTTTTTTTTAATTTCACTAAGTTTCATAAATTCAATTTGGCATTTTATGATTTCCAAAATCTACTCAAGTCCAGTCCCATAAATTATTCTCTCTTCTTTATAACATAATTATTCTTTACACTTAACAAATACTATAAGAAAGAAATATCATTATTTATTGAGTTTGTAACGATGAATCGCATCCCTCTAAAATCATTGAAGAGTCAATTAAGGAGTATGGAGTGTTGTGTTATGAATGTGAAGACAAGTGTAGGTTTTGACTATGGGTCTTATGGATTAATTTTTACATCCAATTAAATCGTATCTCCCCATATACGATTAATTTTTTTATTTCATTTGATAATAAAACATATTTTAACCACATAACTTATAAAATAAAATTAAAAGGAATTTTTGGGTTGATACTAAAAGGTTACCTATTTACCCACTTCCCTAAGTAGTTTCATGGCATAAGATCACAAACGTTTAATTACAATCAAAGTTAAGGGAAGAGATTATTAGGGTGCAACAACATTATTCTTAAGTTTGATAATAATTCACCCAAATGTTATAAAAGATTTAATCCATTCTTACTTGATACAAATTAATTTTCGAATGAAACGATCAAAACCAAATAAAAAAAAATCATGTTAATACGTTATTTATAATCTATAAGCTTCAAAATTAGTTAAACAATATTACTATTAATTAGTTGGATGGAACAATATTACTATTAATTAGTCCAGTGGTTTCAATTAATTATTGTACACTTAATGTAATTTTGAGTTGAAAATTAGAATATTTTTTATTCTATTAAGATTTGAATTTCGCTTATATTACTTTATGATATTAATTTGAGTAAGTGTCACATGTATCATATACATTTAACCAGATTTAACTGAATTCTGGCACATCGGGTTTATGAAAAGCACAGCCCTAACCTAATCCAATCCCGTCCATTGCTCCTTACTTCTCATCTCTCTTGCTGCTGCTTCCACGTGTTCATTGCATTAAAAATTAATGAGTTCAATCCAAAGCCACGTCACCCTTCTCCAATTTTAGCTTTTCCTATCAAGACAAGGATAACAAAAAATATACGAATATACAAATACAAAAACAGAAGATGGCTTGGGTCCTTAAACTGCGCACTGTGGGCCCTGCGGCATTACAATAATATTTGTTAGTTGTTTATATGACATGCTTACTCAACAGCAGTTGCAGTTTCTAAATTTACGCGCCTCTTTCCCCTCGGCGTACAATAGGCATTGCTATCACCTTCGTGACGAGGCTACAACTCTTTCCCTCTCTGGCTCTGTTCTCTATTCCCGTGAACACATTTTTGCAATCAGCCAGAAGCCACAACATCTCCAAAGTTACCGCGCTCGTTTTTCCCGTGACTACGTCTTCGATTGCTCGTGGTCTTTTTCTCGGAAAACGATTCGTACGGTCATTTCTTCTCTGCTTTTTCATCTTCTTGAATTTTTTTTTTTCTTTTTGTTGGATGGATTTGAGGATGCTGTTTGCGATTGATACATCAAAAAGTTGGGATTGCAGAGGTTGAGAGAAGGCTGATTTGAAATAAGGCAAAATGAATGGCTTCATGTATATGGTTGGGAGGGGGAATGTTGTTGATGACGAAGACGATGGAGATTTCCAGATGCCTGATCTGCGTGAACGGATCAAAGGATCGTCTGCAAGTGTACTCACCATGTTTAACGGAGACTTGGGATTGAGAAGATTCAGTGGCGGTAGCTGCTTCAATGGCATCAAAGGCTTCATCATCCTTCCTGATAACTGGTATACATTCCCTTCTCTTCTTCTCTCTGTCACAATTCCCAATTTTCTGGTTTATAAGTTTAAATTAAATTAAATTAAATTATTATTATTGGTTTTATTATTTTATCATATATAATATTATTTAATTTGTTTTCAATAAAAAAAAATGATAATAATAAAAATAATGAGTTGTAAGGAAGAAGCCGTTAATGGCCGTTTGAATGAAGAAACGTGGCAATGGGTGGGCTGTGGTGATTGAAGGACGAAGTGGTAGGTCACTTGTATTGACTTTTGAAGATTATTTTTCAAATGAGGGGAAGGGTTGTATTGATGAGTTCATACTTCTCATCTAATAATCAAATTGAGTAAACTTGGCAACACAGTCTAATTTTGAAATTGCCCAGATACATGACCCCTCCTGTTTCTATTCAAAATATGGCATTCTTTTAATTTATTTATTTATTTATTTTGTATTTAATTTCTTCAAATTTTGTCAAGTGGATATAGGTCAATCTAAGCAGCCAGGATCCACATCACATATCAATCAAATAAATGAAAACAAATTAATAATAAAAAATTTGAACTGTCTCTAGACTATGATAATTTTTGTATTGAAAGATCTCGGCATGAATATCGCTATTTGTACCCATCAGAAGTCCTCATCAAAAAAATTGTGCCAATGATGTAGGAGAAAGAAGAAAGAAATAATGAAATATAGGCAATCCATGAAGCGATTGTTATATAAATATAAATGAATATTTTATTTTTATTTCTATTTTTTAGTAGTTAAAAATGAATTTGATGATTTTATTTTTAGTGTTGGGATGAAGTTAAGAATTCAAAATTGAAATGATTATTTGTTTTCATACGAATATTTAATAATTATAAAAATGACAATAAAAAATAAATAAATTGATAATAATATTTTTATATATAAATAATAAGACTAAAAAAATAGTCTTATCATAGGACAAAGAGACATGAGTTTGATAGAATGAAATTTAAAGGTAAAATGGTAATTTTAGATTATTTTATATTTTCTTATAGGATGAATGAATAATAATACTACTTATGTGTGATGAATTGAAATCTCATTTATAAGCGAGATTTGATTTTTATCGGAATCATTTTTTATTTCATTCTTAGCCTTATAAAATTTATCCAAACATGAGAATGAGGGAAAGAAGAAATAAGATCATTTCCATTTCTCATTCCCACGTATCAAACACACTTGAAAAAGAAGCGAAGGTGGAAAACTAATATTTAAATGTAAAAAAAAGAAAAGAAAAAGGCATAAATGAAAATTGAAAGATAGGGAGGATTGGGTAAATACTAAATACCGAAGGTGGGATGATTTAATTGAGCGGAATATGAAGGAACGTCGGTTTACGGAGGAATGAATGGACACACCCTTGATTTCTGGCCATTTATTAATTTATTTTTAAAGCACAAAGCCAAAAAACAAAACCGTAGGGTGGCTGCCAAGAAAACCAGAATAGAAGAGAGGCCATGAATGATGAATGATTGGTTCTCTGTGTCTCCCATCCTTACTAGACAGAACAGCCACAATGCACCGGCAAATGAAATCTTCCTGAGCACAAGACATGAAAGACAAAAGGGAAGAATTGAACCTGATGGAAGGTAAATAGTTAATACCTCTTTTATTGGTTTGTTATAGGTCATAATGCTGGAGAAACCGACGCACCGAAATCAAGATTTCGTTTATTACATTTACAACTGTTTAATTTCCTTGGATTGCTTGGAGTTGGAGGAGCAGAAAAACTTTTATGTTGTTTTCCTGCAATATTTTGTCCTAAATTCAAAGCTAGGTGTGAACTTGGGTAATTCTTGTTTTGGATGGAATTGATGTTGCAAGTCACTTGATTTAACCCAGTTGAAATAGAATAGTGGGCATTTTAGGTGTCGAAGCTTCATATTTCTTCAAAGGATAAGAGTAACATAACATGTGGATGGTTAAAATATTAGGAACAAACATTCCATGTGCCAGTTAGTATTTGGGCGTGTTTGATGTAATGCAAGTATGTATCAGTTTATTTCCACAGGTGGAGAGACAAGGTAGCAATTAGAGATTAGGAGAGATTCGACCCATATCAAGCTATCAATTTTCTTAGGGAAGGGACCTGCAATGTATTGCAGCTAATTTTATAGACAATTTATATACCATATACAGAACACTAGAGCACAGGGATTGGACTAATAAAACCATTTATAACATGTTCATTTTTTGAGAATTACGTACTAAATATTTCTAAACTTCTTCTTTCTGGAAGAGTGTTATCTTCAGGCTCTTTCTCACCATTTCCAGAATTTGAAAATTAATTTGGCTTTTCCTTGTTGTTTTGATTATTGAGAAGAAGAAGAAAAAAATAAAAAAACAAATATAGAAGCAGTGATAGATTTGAAAATTAAATTGTAAAAATGCAGGTGGTACAGAACATGGACGAAGTTCATATTGTTATGGGCAGTGTACTCTTCATTTTTCACACCCATGGAATTTGGATTCTTCAGAGGATTGCCAGAGGACCTGGTCTTCCTGGACATTGCTGGCCAGATTGCTTTTCTTATCGACATTGTGCTCCGATTCTTCCTCGCCTACAGGGATGCCCACACTTACCGCATGGTCTACAAGCGCACATCTATTGCACTTAGGTCTCTCTCTTTTCTCTCTTCCTATTTCCTCCCCTTTTTTCCCTTTGCTTTTACAATTTATTACTGCTATTACACTTCTCTATATTTGTCACTCTCTCATCCATGTTTGCTTAAGGTATTAAGACACCCACTTAATGGATTTCTATTTAGATCATCTAATATGTTCGACTTTCATTATTATTATTTTTTCATTTAAATTTTTTTGGGTTTGGGGTGTGGAGTTGCAATATTTGGGAAAATGCTTGAATCTATGCTATGTTGCCTCTGAAGTATGTGAACATCCACTTGATGAGTCCTGTTTTAAAATTGCTTGAATGGTCGAATGCAATCCTAGTTTGTTGGTATGTTTGGTTTATTTGGTGCGAGACATCAAGTGCTGGGTCCAAGTGACAACCTAATTAGGAAGTTCATAATACTAAATTATTGTTCATCACGCTTTACTTCCACTTCTGCTGACATTTTCTTTTCTAATGTAAATTTCAGGTATTTGAAATCTAGTTTTGTCATTGATTTAATTTGCTGTTTGCCTTGGGATATTATTTACAAGGTATTTCTCTTTTGCTTTCCATATTGTATCAATACCTCTCACCATCTTCTGTCTAGATTTTTTAAGGGGGTTAGTTTTATTAATTGCCAAAATGTATGGAAGCTTCTGCAATCAACAAGGCATTTCTTTTAGATGTTTGTTTTTTGATATATTCTTTATTAAATAATTCAAGTCCTGCCTTCTTGGCTTTTCTTCATCATTTTGTATGAGTTGGAACAGGGAAAAATGACGAGGCATTGTTATAAAAATATTAAGTATAAAAAGATTAAGAATCTAAGATAGTCATGGTATTTCTGCACACTGTATGAAAGTTGAATTAGTTCCTTATGTTTATGTATGATTTAGCACGAGTTAATCAAATCGGTGTAGCATTTTAGTTGGATAACTATTTTTCTGGAAAACATTGGTTTTCAACATATGACCTCCTTTCTGCCTTATTTTGGTGAGAATGATGATTTCTCAATATTAAACTGCCATATTGTGTCTTCAAAAGATTTGTAATTTACAATGAATTTATCCATTTTCATAGATGAAATTCTTATTGACTTGTGAAACTCCTTCAAACAGAGATCTAAGTCATTCATATGTATTTTATTTAATAATCTGATGCTTTTCTCACACAAAGGCCTTTGGAATAGACTATAATATCTGTATGCATATTTTGCTTAGTATTGATTATTTCTTTACTTTTTTTTTTTTTTTTTTGAGATTTTCCTCCATCAATACTTTTCCTAGATATATGGTCTTGTAATCCATAGTTACTTCATTTAGAGGCATACCTTCCTTTCAAATTGAAAGCAGAATATCTTTACTTGACCATTGCATTGTAAATCATGATTTGTTGAAATGTTCTTTACAAAGGATATATGTCAAATTTTTTCTCTTTCTGTAGTCACTTTAGTTTCTCTGTTTTAATTAGGCTTGTGGGAGAAAAGAAGAAGTGAGGTACCTCTTATGGATTAGGTTGATTAGGGTGTGCAAAGTCACAGATTTTTTCCAAAAGTTGGAAAAGGACACACGGATCAATTATATGTTTACCAGGATTCTGAAACTTATTGCTGTTGAACTCTATTGCACGCATACAGCAGCTTGTGTCTTTTACTATTTGGCTACAACACTTCCCCAATCTGAAGAGGGGTACACATGGATTGGAAGTTTAAAGCTGGGGGACTACAGTTACTCTCACTTTAGAGAGATTGATATCTGGAAGCGGTACACAACATCTTTATATTTTGCAATCGTCACAATGGCCACTGTTGGTGAGTTCTTTACTTTTATTATCTGAACTGCAACAAAAAGCATTATGGGTTTATGGTAGATATTCATTCCAATTTATCTCATAGAAGTGCACAATTGAACCATACAAGAACAATAAAATGGTTATGATTTCCTGAAAATACATGTTCTGGATTTCCTATAGGGAAACTTAATTTGCCCAGTCAAAGTCATTACAGGAAAAATATAATTCAAACCGTTTTGGATATCTGAAGTCATTTCCAAGATTAAATTTGTCATTTATTTCTCCCAAATTAGTAAAACCCAAGCAGTTGGATGTAAGCTTTGTTGACTTCGTATGTCTTAAGTTTATTGAGTGTCCACCAAAGGTTGGATGATTGTGTTATAATATTATTGCAATATAGCATTTTTGTTTTAAACATTTGGCACTTCTAAGACTAAATTAGGAATGAGTGGCTGGGTGGAATTTAGTAATAATTTAAACAAGCATCATCCATGATACTTAGGCTTTATGCAATGAGAGAGGGAGTAGCTTTTTGTTTTCTCTTCCTTTTTTTGGCACTTTTTGACTGTGTTGTATACATCATGTGTACTCTGGTGCGCCCTTTTTGGCGCTTTTTAATACAATTCTCATTTACTGATCAAAAAAAAAAAAATGCAATGAAGTGTGTAGGCAAACCCAATGGGAAGGAAGACTCTTGTAGTGGTAAGCAAAAGGAAAATTGGTCATTGGTACATGAGTTGTGATTAAATATCTGCATTGAAATCTATCATAAGTACAGTTTCACACAAACAACTAAACAGATCTGGGTTTTTTTGGTGAGTGAGTTTGTAGGATTTTCTAACCCTGTTTGGTACCCTTTCAAGAACTTTAGGTGCATCACATTGAATGAGAATGAATCAATTTGCTTATAGTTCTTCGTTTCAAGAGAATGGATCAAGTTGGAGGCATGACTTAAAAGGCATTTTAGCAAAGCCTTAGCCTCCTTTCTTGAACAGGTTTGAGGGCTGTGAAGTTTGAATGCACAAATCTTAGTCTTGAAAGCAATTGCTCCACGCGTAAAGTTTTAAGCTTAGAATTTTATCCAATTCACCACCTCTTTGTCATTAGTGATGTGAGTAGCACCATGTAATGACCCGTTTTTTTTTTTTTTTTTTGGATATTACTTGATGAAAAAGTATCGTAAAATCCTTATCTTCCTTCTTGTATATTACCAATCTAATCAGTTTGACTGATTGTCTCCTTCTTAGCACTTATATAGCATAGACACTCTTAAAGAGTAGTTGTGCCCTTGTCAGACAGGCTCCTGCATGTGAGGTACTCTTGATCTCCCTCTCAACTTCAAAATTCTGTAAATTTTTGTTTTAGCTTTCAAATCTACCTACTTAGGACATCTCCCACAAGAGTTAACAAAAAAGATGAGATTGGGTCACCTTGATAAATACCTTTAAAGGCACCATTCATCTCCTAGCATTCATATAGAAAGACTTGTACTCATCTCCTTCAATCTAGTTGTGAATACTTTCTTTAAAAGTGTGTGATCTAAAAATCCTTAATCCACATAATCATAAGCCTTTTCAAAGTTCATCTTAGAGACTGTCCCTGCTTTTTTTGCTTGTTGGCTCTCATTCACAATTTTATTTTTTTTGAGAATTGCATCAGGAATCTGTCTATTCTTAACAAAAATTCCTTAAAATGATGATATGGTTTCTTGTAGCACTATTTGAAGACCCTTTAAAAGGAGCTTCACTATGATCTTATAGAGGATTATGACCAGGCTGATACTCTTAAATCTTTGATCTTGATGGAGCAGCTCCTTTTAGTGACAAGTGTGATAAAAATTGGTTGGTATTTTGATCAATGATTCCACGACGGAAAAAATCTCCAGAAACTCAGAATATCTTCCTTTGAGGTTGACAATCCTGACAGAATGCAATTGTTAAACATCTTCGGTCAGGGCACACCCCACACCGGGGCTTATCCCCATCCATCTGAAAGATGGTCTGCTTGGCCATCTTACACTATCCTCGGGTTTGCTGCAATCAATCCAAACCCTAAGTCCTGAATCTTTCTGAGTTCCTACCTTTGTACAAGGTTGTGGAGGACCTAAATCTACCCTGAAAACCAATTCTGGTCTTCAAAGATTGACACATGCTCCCCTTTAATCAATTTAGTCAAAAGTTCCTTCTTTTTACCATTTGCCTACTTTTGAAACAGTTTAGAATTATAATAACCTTTCTTTCCTTTTTTTTTTTTTTTGATCAGAAACAACAAATGTATTAAATTAAGATAAAGAAATACTAAAGAAGGATGAGGAATCCTCATAAAGTACAATGAACTAATCGGATAGTATCTTGAAGCATCCAAAGTACTAAGTAAATCTATACAATAGTAAAGTACCACATAGGAATATACAAAAAACAACCCATAGCTCTAGTATTTGAATAATTTCTTTCCAAGCACCTCTCCTTGCTAACCTACACCTTTGGAACTACACATTGAAAACCAATCAAGTTGGACCACATTAACGGGAATGTCGTTAAATACTATAGTGCAAGCGGCCCAAAAGGAGGCAAAGAAATGAATGATATCCCAAAGATCCTTTAAAGTCCTAGCCTTTTCTTAAAAAATTCTAGCATTTCTTTCCTGCCAAACAACCCAAGTCAAAGTGAGACAAGTGGTTTGCCAAAGAACCTTGCCTCTAATGGAACTTTCCAATCCTTTATGTGAGATGGTCATCATATGACAAATGCTCCTAAGAGGAACCCAGTCCAACTTAGCTAATCTAAAAAGCATGTGCCATAGCTTCAAAGTAATGAACAATGTAAGAAAAGATGATACATTGTTTCTCTACTATCTATACACAACAAGCAAACATCAAAACTAAGGGTTTTGTAGGATCTTCTCAATTATAGCTTGTCATTGGTGTTTGCCTTCTTGTGTGCCACTAGCCAAGCAAAAGTTTTGACCATAGATAAGACTTTAGGTTTTTAAGCCAAATTAGTTGGAAAGATCGAAATCGGATTAGATTGATTGAACAAGAATGAAAAGAACGACTTTACTATAAATACTCCTGATGAAGATAATGACTAGACTCTCACATTTGGGACGGATGAAGATAAATACAAACAAGTAAGAGAGGACATGAGTCTTTCAAGATCTTCTATTTCCAAATTAGAAAGGTTGCAACGGAAATTAAAATTCCAAGAAAAAGGGTAAATGAAGCCAAGAATTGATGAGATAGGAAGGTTTTTAACTATGATAGTTCTGAATAGACTTGGGAATTAAGAACACAAAGGTTGATCCTCCTACCACAAATCTTCCCAAAAAACGGATTCTTACCCCATCAGCCACTATAAAAATGAGTGTGTTTGGTAAAATCTTAAAAAACCTATGCAATAGCCTTCTAGGGATAATGATGTGATCGTCTGACTATAATGTTTGGATCTCACTCATTGGAATGTGTCCCATAGATGCTCAGAATAACCTAATGATAAAGTGCAAAACTTCCCCTAGGAAACCTTAATAGCCATTACCCTAATAAAGCATGATTCCTTATCCCAACTAATGAATGGTCTCTCATATGGTCCCCATCCCCTAACCAAAGAAAATCCTTTTGCAATTTCTCAATCTTTAACGCCACTGAAGAAGGTATCTTAAAAAGGGAGAGGAACATCAATGAAAAAGGGTACAATAACCTTTATTAACCTAATTGACTTTAATCTTTTGACTCTATCAGACTTCTTCCTGTTCATAATCTGTCCCCTGTTCCATTTTCCTACTTATTATAAGAGAAGTGAGATCATCCATCAATTGGTTCATTCCTTACATAGAATTAATGTTCTCAACATCCTTAAGAACTAATACCTCCTTTCTCCAAATCCATCAAAGGGGTTTTTTAAACACACTTGGATTGATTTTAACTTTAGAATAAATTTGTGGTCTTGTCATCCTGAGATTTGGATCATATTCCACTGATTCCTAAATATCTTTCTTAAATTTGAATGTTGAAGCTACATTTCCTCAAAACAAAAAGGGGTAGAACACCATCTGATAGGGTTGAATTTAATAATTATTTGGCAATGATTGGAAATTGGTCTTGGAAAAACCCTAAAATGAGGCTGGGAAATCTACACTAGGAGTTCTTTGACATAAAAAAATCCATCCCACAAGTTTCAAACCAGATCCTCCTACAAAATGGAACAAGTAAATGCCTCACTCTTGAGGTGAGGATTAACCAACAAGCAATCTCATCAAAGGTCCTCATAATCCTACTAACCACAAGAAAAAGAAAAAAGAAGACACATTGAGCCAATTTTGAACATCCTAAGCCATATAGGTTATTAAAGTCCTTATAAAGTTCCTCCCTAAAGTGTGAACTAATTGGGCTACAACTAGCAATATCCAAAAGTCATGCAAACCCTCCTCAACACAACCTAAGCTGGATACTCTAAGCCATATAGGTTATCCAACAGCTCCTAAAATTCCTCCCTGAGGTGCAAACTGTTGGGCCAAAAAACCAAACATATCCAAATGCTATGCCAACCCTCCATTTGGATCAACACCAAGAAAGACCCCAACATGGTTGGTTTTTTTTTTTCTTTTTTTTTTTTCCCTGATAGGCAAACAAAGCAAATCTATTAAAAGTCCCCAACATGGTTTTACATGCCTTTCAAGATCTCAAGTCCTGCACTGTGAGGATGCCTCTAAAATCTCACCTGAAGGCATGACTACATGTGCCCTATTTTTAGTATCCCAAATATCCTTAATGATTTTCCTATAAATTTGTTCCTTTGTGTGTCCTGAATCATCAGCACTTAATGGTTATTTATCTATCAAAAAAAAAAAAAAAATCATTAGCACTTCATGGGATTCCTTTCTAATAATCTCCTGGATCACCCTTTTACTCCTAGAACTCAATCCTCTCGACATTCCTATTCACAATCATCGTTAAAGCAGAGCAACCCAAGTCCAAAATAAGAGAAGAATTTCATAATATTTCAGCTTTGTATCCAAATCCCACCCCAATTTTACCTTCTTTTGCCTATAGACCAAATATAACGTATTGAATCAAGATATAGACTACTTTTAACTATTTAAATTTTTTTTAATGTCCTAGAAAGATTGTCTTATCTAAACCAAGCTCATAATTTAAGCTGTGATGAATGCCATAGGCATTGGAGGACCTAAGATGCATGCATTTGAAAATTCTATGCTTGCTAGAACTTAGTCGCTCGTTCCAATAACGCACCTCCATCACCACCCAAAAATAAATAAATAAATAGAAACAATCAATATGATTGTGTTAGTGATATGATCAAGTGTGCAACAGAGCTTTAGATTCCAATGGATTGTGCAGCAAATCAGATTTTGCTGGGGCTATTGGTCCTGGAACAGCTTGTTCAAACTGTTGCAACCATGTCTCTCCCAGTAGCAAAAGTTCCATCAACCCCCACCCACCCATAAAAAATAAAGAAAAAAAAATAAAGAAATAGATAAACAAAGAAGAAGAAGAAAAGAAAGAAAAGAGAAGGTACCAAAGTTTTGAATCCTTGATTTTGCATTGTTTCTGACAGAAGAGATCAGAATCCTTAATTGAGCAACATATAATAGAACTAATTGACTTGGACCTGTTGGCCTTTCATTTCTGGAAACAAACAACAGAAGGCATAAGATCCAAGATCAATTCAAAACTTCCTGCAACTGGCTAATACAAAATATTCCTAAAAGTTATAATTCATACCTTGTTTGAACAAAAGTAACAAGGATATGGATATAATGATTTGGTTGGTTGACACCTTGATGTTATTTGAGGAACAGTGTGATGGTGGAAGGTTTCAAGATATTGAAAATGATATGACAAGAAAACTGCTTTCTTTGACAGCTTCTGGAGCAGGAGAGAAAGGTCAAATAAGAAATTAATGTTTAGTGAGAAATAATTCTAAGCCAAATTCTATGTTTTAGGGATACAGTCTTGACAAAATGGAGTATTATAAAGTTTCAGAAAGCTAAAGGACTAACATGTTATCTTAGTTATCAACCTGCTTTCTCTTGGAGTCTGGTGTCTCCTTTTTGGAAAGGGTTTCCTGTATAGAAGAGATAATCAACTGTTACTTATGTTAATTTATCTGCATTTAAACTGCTGATATAATCTATCAGTTGTCAATTGCATTTGAGAATAATTTATGAGTGCCATGTCAACTTCTGTTTTTCTCATGAGTGGCTTTCCTGGTGCAGGTTACGGGGATATACATGCTGTAAATCTGAGAGAAATGATTTTTGTCATGATTTATGTGTCTTTTGACATGATTCTTGGTGCTTACTTGATCGGTAACATGACAGCCTTAATAGTTAAAGGATCAAAAACTGAAAGATTTAGGGATAAGATGACTGATGTCATCAAATATATGAACAGAAACAGACTTGATAGGGACGTTCGCAATCAGATCAAAGGCCACCTACGCTTACAGTATGAGAGTGGCTACACTGAAGCTTCTGTTATTCAGGATCTTCCTATCTCTATTCGAGCTAAGGTAAAATATGGAAAATGCTAACTGAAATACATCTAGTTATTGATATGATGACAATAAGCATCACAAAAAACACTTCAGTTTGGTTAATTCCCTCATTCTGGGCCTGTCTGGAAATTTGCATATTCCTATTTGATTTCCCTTATATGCTTCTTGGCGATTGTTTTTCTACATAAAAGCCTGTTATCTTTTCCACTATTTTTGTTATCCCAGTTGAAAGTATCAAAAGCTTAGTGCACTTCCTTCATGCTCTTGTATTTGTAAATTTAGAATAGAACTACCCTTTTCTGTTCAAGTTTGGTGGCGAAGTAGATTGTTATTGATAAATATAATGAAATCAGAATAGAAAGAAGTCAGCCAGAAAAAAATTGATGCATTGAAGGTTTTATGGTTGTCATCACCTAACCCTTATCAAATTTGGCTGTGCCCTCTTTCTCCAACCTGTGATATTCAGAGTGATATCTTCCTTTTATTTATCTGTGTTTAAATTTTTCGTTGATGTGAACCATATTTGTTTTCTGTTTTTTGACCTTTTTTTTTTCCCTCAAATTTGTTTAAGAGAATGTAACCTGTAGAATAAGTATGGATCAAGTATGTTTTATGTATGTTTTATCAATAAGGCACTGATCTTTTCTATTAAAGTTACAGGATATTTCATTTTAGTACACAATATTTTGAAAAGTTTAAAATCCAAAAATACCTGCTTTTATTATAATACTAGCAATTTTCATTTGATTTATTTATGTAATCAGGCTGTGGAGCAAATTTCAAGACCATGAACTAATCTTATATTTTGAGGATAAAATGTTTCATATCCTTTTATGTTTTTTTTTTTTTAATAATGAGAAAGATCCAATAAAAGAACAATTTTATTAAAATTTGATATGTTTGTGTTCATTAGTCTATCCTTGTGATTAATGCTTTTAATTGTTTGTGATTGTGTTATATTTAACAACCTCTTAGTGTTTTGTTGTCTATTTCTACAATTCTTTTGACTTCCATAACATCCTTGTTTATGGACTTCTTTTATCCATGATTAAATTAACTATTTAAGTTTTTGTATCTCACAATTTTAAATATACCTTTCCTTATAGGGTTTTTTCCCCTGCTATTACATAACTGCATAACATTGAGCTGATTCTCTATTGCAGATTGCCCAAACTTTATATAAGCCATTGGTTGAAAAGGTTTCTCTTTTTAGGGGATGCTCTTCGGAACTCATCAATCAAATTGTAAGTCATATTGTTGTCTGCTTGTTTAACTGTCTATTGTTAAATTCAAATGACAGCAACCTTGAATATTGTAAAATCAGGTTTAACATGTTTTGATGCTATTGAAAATTGAAATTTATATGGAAGCCTAGTTTGTTGTATTTCCTTAAGAAAACATCAAACCTTTTTCATGGATGTAGCACTAACAAGCATGAGTAGATTCCTCTTGAGAATCTCTTCCTCTTTTAATTTTTTGTTTTTTATATTTATGGTGGAATAAATCATCATTTTATTTATTTTCTCCTTTCTCATCTCTTTTCCTTTGTGCTTCTCTTTCAGACCAAAAATTTGACTTATGCTAGAAGCTAATAATGTCATCCACAAAATTTTCAAATAACATAACATTGGCTAATAATGAAATTCTTTTCTAAATCAAGTTCTTGATCAAAGTCTGTTACTTGAAAAAGACAACCTACAATAAAGAGTTAAGATGTAGGATAGTCAACCATCTATGGTAGCTTCATATACTAATTGACAATACTATAGAAAAGTGAAAAACCTAAGATCTAGTAGAGTAACACTCAAAGGGGGTTGAATGAGTGTGTTTTAAAGATTTTAATATAAGAGTTGAATTTTTTATTCAAATAATCCTTTAAGAATAAGGAATAATCAAAAGCAATCAACCACAAGTGAGACAAAGGATTTTATGTGGAAAACCCCCATGCAATGTGTGGAGATAAAAAACCACAGGGTCTAAGACCTCAGATCGATAATCTACTATATGAAATTTTAGTATACAGTTTTACCTAGTAGACGTTACCTAAGATTTACTCGCCAACACCTATACCACGATCCACATCTACGATATAGCACCTCGAGTACTCCAATGGATTCGCCTTTAACCCTTGAGGGGGATGCAGGTCTCTTCAATAACCCATAATTCATTCAGTGATTCTTTGAGAACTTTTAGGGATGGTAAGGCAAGTTATGGTTTTTCTAAATGAGAGCATCATACCTTAAAACACATTTAGGTAAGATATATATAGGCCCAAGAGCCTATAGGATTGGAAATAGAATTTTCTTAAAGAATAATATCTCAACTTTCTAAAAATTAGACTACCAGAATCTGACAAGCTTTGGAATGAGCACTTGAGTAGGTTAACCCATTACTTGAGTGCTTAAATAAGTGCTAAGCGCTCCTGCAAGTTTTTCAAAAAATTGTTTAAAACATTTTAGCTCAATTTTAAGCATTCAATCCAACCCGTACCTTTTCAAAAATTAACTTGCCATTACCCAAACCTTTTTAGACTTGTGACATTCCGGTTGATCAATCAGTAACCTTGAATCTACAATGGAGAGTGAGTCACTGTCTAAAAAGATCTTATACCAAAATGAAAAGGAACAAAATTGCCAACAAACAAATAACAATGCATAATTATTGTAATAAAAAGGAACTTTCAAAGTTAATGAATTTTCAGACAATATAATGGGAATTTTGATAACTTGACTTTATAATCTGTGTAGGTTCGAATCATTGGATTTTATGGTGTTCACCTAGTCTTTAGGATCATCAAAAAGAAGTTTGTTGAGCATAGTACCCCCATTATGTTCCAAACAGTTCCAAAACTTACATAGAGACACCATATTCTTCCAATTTTCTTGTCTTTTATGTTAGGCTAGCCCACATATAGGTTCCATCCCATAATGGTTTTTTAAAAAGGCCTACATTTTGGGCTGCTCTTGTAACTGGTTTTAAGGCCCAATTTGGCAGCATTTAAGCTATGTTTAGAGGCAAAGAAGGCTAGATTTAAGGGCAGCTCATGAAGAACAAAAAGAGGGAAAATAGGGGCTGATACTTGGAGCCCCATTCTAGTGCTCAAGGGTGTTCTAGGTGAAGTTCATTATGGGTGATTTCTCTCAACTTTTCTTGTTGAGGTTCCCCCTTCAACCATTGTGATAGTCTTTATGGTACACTCTCTTTCTCTTCTTTGTATTTTTGGGATGAAGATTTTCCATCTCAAAGTATTGGTGTATTTCCACTAATTTTCATTCTTATAGAAGCTAGTGAGTACTTTGTGCAGTTCTTTGTCCCCTAGATCTGTTCCATATCCCCCACTTTAGTTAGCTTCTCCTACTATTGCGAAGTATCCCCTAGGTCCCAACAAGTGGTATCATAGCTTGGTTCTTGTGGGGATACTTTTTTTGACAAGGGATGGAAATAGAAGGGAGTTCAACCTTCCATGATGGAAGATTTTCTCACCGTCAAAGATTTATTAGATACTCTTAAGGGTGAAGAAGCTAGGCCTAAGGATATCTCTGACTTAGAATGGAAGAAGATGAACAAAAAGGCAATTGTTGATATTAGGCAATGGATTTATTCAACCTCTCACCATCACTTGGCAAATGAAACAAGTGCCCATGTTGTTCTCTGGAAGAAGCTAGACTTAGTGTTTGAACAAAAAACTATTGGGAACATTTTTTTTTTCTAATTAAAGAAGTTAGTGAACATGAAGCTAAACAAAGGAATTGTAATGATAGTTCACTTCAATGTTTTTCAGATCTTGATAAATTAGTTGGTTGCTATGAAAATGGTTATAGACGATGAGATGCAAACTTCTTGTGTTCATTATCAGATAATTAAGAAACATATGTTGTGATTGTTAATAATTTTGTTCCAAACGATACATTGTCCATGGAGCTTGTGAAAAGTAATGTGTAAAATGAGGAGACAAGAAGGAAAACTTTGAATACAAAAAATCTATAGGCCCTCATCAGAGAAAGTAGAGGAAGAAGTAAGAATAAGGGACAAAGAAGTCATGACAAGTCTAGGAAAAGGTCTCAGTCTAGAGATAAAATTAGATGTTTCTGTTGTGGCTCAAGATTTGTTGAGAAGAAAACTTCTTTATTTTTCTTATCTTCTTCAGGTACATAAAACAAAACAAATAGGAGAGAATGGCTACAAGACTGTCATCAAATGTCCTTGGTATAGGGAATAAAACACCATCCCTATAAATCAGGGATATACATGGAAAAAATGAGATTTGGAATATCTATTCCTTATCTCTTTATTAACTAGTCAACTAATCCCTACAAAATAGGGATTTTTATTCTGAAATCCTAGAGGATTTTTATTCTAAAATCCTACACTCCCCCTCAAGTTGGGGAATAAATATCAGTCATTCCTAGCTTGGATATCAAGTCTTCGAATTTGACACGTGGAAGAGCCTCTGTGAAGATATCAACAACTTGGAGGCTTGTTGGAGTGTGAGTCAACTCGAGTATCCCTTCTTTGACCTTTTCTTTGATGAAGTGACGATCAAGTTCCGTGTGTTTGGTTCTATCATGATGAATCGGATTCTTTGCAATACTAATTGCTGCTTGATTATCACAAAAAATATGCATTAACCCTTTAGTTTCAATTCTTAATTCTCCAAGCAACCTTTTTAACCATATTCCATCACAAATGCCTTAAGCTAAGGCTTTGAACTCTGCCTCAACATTGCTTCTTGCTATTATTGACCCTTTTTTACTTCTCCAAGTTACTAAATATCCTCAAATGTAGGTACAATACCCAACTGTAGATCTTTGGCTGTTCACAAACCCTGCCCAATCTGCATTAGAATCAAAGTTTTGAAAGGTGAAAGCGTAAGGCGAGGCGTTCTTGTGTTCATGAGGCGAGGAGGTGTAAGCCTCGAAGCGTTGAGGCGTAAGCCTTTTGAGACACTCATTTTATAATTAATAAATATTTTAAAATATATAAAAAATAAAAATAGAATAGCATAAATGGAAACATGAAACAATTCATTAGAATCATAAAAAAACCATACTAGTTGTATACTTTCACAAAAAACCATAACTAAGCCACAAAATAGAAAATAGAGTCAACCATACTAATAGTTCTAAACTTTCACAAAAAAAAACAATAACAAGGTCACAAGATAGAAAATAGAGTCAACCATACTAGTAGTTCTAAGCTTTCACAAAAAATAACAAGGTCACAAGATAGAAAATAGAGTCAATCATACTAATAGTTCTAAACTTTCACAAAAAAACCACAACTAAGTCACAAAATAACAAATAGAATTGAACACATGAGTCTATGACTAAAATGTTTCAACTTAAATCCTCCTCTCCAATGTTCTCATCCAATGTTTCAATAGTAGGAAAGTTTCCACTGTCAAATCCTCCCATTTCATGTAACTCTTCATCTTCATGAATTGGTATCAAATTCATCTCCTTCTCTTTGCCTTTGCCTCCACTTTTACCTAGCATAAAGTGTTACTTAGGTGAAAATATTATAAGTTCATTAATACATTTAGTCACATTTATAACTTAAAAATGTTTAGTACTTACTTGCAAATTCATCATGTTTCCTTTTCTTGGAATGCGAAGAAATCATGTTGTCCGATGACTCTTGAGGCTCTTAGTCTTTGGATGACACAGCTCTAATGGCATCAACATTGAATAACTCATTATCTTCAAGCCAACAAAGATCAAGTAGGAGGAGGGGAGCTTTTTTCTCCACAATCCATTCATCATCTGAATCAATCTCATCTACCAAAATTGGATCAACATTTTGTTTCCTTTGTAGACTTCACTCTCTTAATCTAGTGTTGTACTTCACATACACTAGAGCATTTAACCTCTTATGTTCAAGCCTGATTCTCTTTTTTGTATGGATCTACAAATAATAAAAGAAACAAATTTATTTGTTAAGATGAAATTAAAGTTCTCTCACATTAGAATAGAAACATATGTATAAAAATTTTAAAAATAGAAGTTTTACCGATTCAAAGGTGCTCCAATTTCTCTCACATCCCAAAGCACTACAAGTAAGGCTAAGGACTCGAATAGCAAACTTTTGCAACTCCGGTGTTGAACCCTTAAAATGCATCCACCAACTTGTAGGACTTCTTAATTTTCAAGAATCAATTGCAACACGACTTCCAAATTCCCATTTTTGGTTGAAATGGAAGAAGGTTTCTCCATTTTTTTTTACCTCCTTTAGGAGCATTTTTCCACATCACATATAGTGTCACCTTGTTGATATTTCTTTGGTTTATTATTTATTTGGTTATATTGTTGTTGTTGTGGTGGAGCAAATGGGATGGTACAGGTGAAAATATTCTGCCCATGCAGTTCTTTATCCCCACAACAGTTACATATCCCACACTTCAATCAGCTATCTCTTACGGCAGTGAAGCATCCCCCAGGTCCCAACATTTTAGAGCATCTTAATTTTGTATATTGTAAATTTGCATTATTAGAAAGATAATAAGATTATGGATTAGAAGAATGTCTATGCCTCCTAATTGAAATCTTGGGGTACACGATTCAAACTTATATAGATTAGAATGTTGTCTGTGAAATATTGATACATACATATGAACAAATAATATAAATGATTCTCTAAAATTTGAAAGAAGAAAAAAATAAATTTTGAGCATGTGGTAAACATATAATTGATATATTCTACTAGTGTATTAAATTCAAAATTTAAATTGAACTGAGATCTTATAAGAATTATATATAGAAATGTGTACTATATGGCTTCTCTAAGGCGGGCCTTCTATTTTCATCATTTTACTAAATCGAGATAACTTATCTAGGCCAATGCTTTTCAAACATGCTTATTTAACATAAAACACTCATAATTGGAAAGAACTTTGTATCTTCTAAATAACTAGTATCTTGCAGAATCTTTTAAATTTGAAAAAATAGTTTCTTAATTGTTTCTAAGACCAAACAAGAGAGAATTGGTGATTTACACAGATGTACCACACCCTTGCTTAAATGGGTCATCATCTATGTTTTAATCTAGAAAAATAAAAAATGAAATCAACTTCAGTCAACATTTTGTTCACATATATTTTTCTCCTAAAACATGCAAAATTTTGAAGAATTCTACGTTTTGAAAATGACTATGTTTTACATAGAATAGAATAAATTGATACAAGTGGTTTTTCTAATTTCATTTGATGAAAACTAGGTGAGTTTATTCACATTGACATACTACATTTGTTTAAAAAAAAGTGTGGCTCACCCTTGTTTCGCTGATTTCTTTAAATCAACCTAATCAATATGACCAATTTGTGGACTGGGCTCTAGCTTCCAAAAAATTCCAAATTAATGAAAATTTAGCATTCACCTTTTAGTGTCTTAAAAATATCTTAAGGATATGATGCCTGGTGTCTGTGTGTATGCATGTTTTAATTACTTGTAGATAAAGATGTTATGCATGCTACCTGACACAGATCTCACAGTATGTACTGGAGCATTGAAATTGCTATTACAATGACATTGACATGAGTGTTGGGATCCAACATGGATATGCAGTGTTTGAATTAGCTGTCTTAAAGAACATGATCTTCTATATAATTCTCATTTCTTGAATTGGTTTTGGGAAATTATATCTATTTCTGTATGCAACTCCACAAAGAATGTTAAAATAGAATTGCTGTTATTAATTGGGCTTCAAGTGAGTTGATGAAGTCATTTTTAATTATTCTTCTGATCTTGCAGGTAATCAGAGTTCATGAGGAGTTTTTTCTTCCAGGTGAAGTGATAATGGAGCAGGGAAATGTGGTAGATCAACTTTATTTTGTCTGTCATGGAATGCTGGTATGATTGCATAACCTATTGTTACTGCTAGCTACAAGCTTTACAGACCATCATGTTTTCTTTCCTGGTTATGTCTCTTTGTAGTTTCTTTTAGATAGCATCCATCTTCTTGCATATTCTATCAATCATGTATTGGTGATTTATCTGTTTGATTGTTGATGAACTCTTCTGTACTTAAATCACCATAATATTTATTTATTTCAGAAAATTTTCTTTGAATTGTCAATGTTGTATCATTTTGATGGGCTTGGCTTTTAAATAAACTTCTTTTTTCTAGACTCATCATAATATAATGTCATTCTTCCCTTTAATATGCTCATTTAGATCAACCCCCGTTGCTCTAAACCCTTCTACGTCTCTTTATGCTAAATGATATTGTTTCTTTCGTAGCTATCTTTGAATTTGAAATTACATATTTCCAAAACATAGATATCTCTGTGAGATTAACTAAACTATTCCTGTACAGGAAGAGATAGGCATTGGGGCAGATGGATCAGAAGAAACAGTTTTGCCTCTGCAACCTAACAGCTCCTTTGGAGAAATTTCAATTCTTTGCAACATTCCTCAACCATATACAGTTCGAGTTCTTGAATTGTGTAGGCTTCTGCGCCTTGATAAACAATCTTTTACAGATATTCTTGAAATATATTTTTATGATGGGCGGAGAATCTTGAACAACCTTCTAGAGGTACTTATTTCTTGTTATCATATCTATTGTTTCTGAGTATGATATTCACTGCATTCTTGTTGAATGGAATATAAAACTTGTTTGTAGACAATCACTATGTGCTTGAACACACACACACACACACACACACACACACACACACACACATATATATATATATAAATACAATCAATTTATACAATACATCACACACGTGCACGTACATAAACTTCCTATGTTGATGTATGAGCAATACACAACTAAATTTATATGAATTGACAGGGAAAGGAATCAAATCTTCGTGTCAAGCAACTGGAGTCAGATATCACATTTCATATTGGTAGGCAAGAAGCTGAACTTGCTTTAAGGGTAAACAGTGCTTCTTATCATGGGGATCTATATCAGCTAAAGAGTTTGATTCGAGCTGGAGCTGATCCCAACAAGACAGATTATGATGGAAGATCACCTTTGGTATGGAATTAGCTTATGAAGTATTTTTTAGCATGGTAGTTCAATTATTGTTGCACCTGGCTTTTATTTTTTTGCTCGTAACATTTTCTGGATTCTAAAATGGATTTTGCCAGTGTTGAATTTTTTTTGTTTCGAACTTGAGCAATGCCGGTGAAATGTTGTGCAGGAATATTTTGTTCTATTACACTTCCTGAAGCAAGTATTGCCAGTGTTAATTAGGTAAAAAGTCATTTGGCACTGTACAAGGTGTCAAAATTCATCTCAATCTGCATGCATCTAAAACAGAGTAGGGTCATGATATTAAACAAATTAGGAGGAAATTTTGAAATTAACTGCTACTAATTTGATTCCTATTTTTAAATATAGTTAGTCCCTATTTTGTAGGTTGATTTTCCTATGTACATGTTTATCTTTTCTGTAGATTATACTATGTATAAATAGGGTTGTAAATTTTTTAAATTATCATCATGAATGAGAATTCAGAAAATATTTCTCTCCATTTCTGCATTCATGGTATCAGAGCCACCCTTACTAGGACAGTAAATTACTTTCTTACTGATTCTCCATTGAAATTATCAGCATTTGTTTGTTCTAATGTTTCTACCAGAATTGTAGAAGACTATTCTTCTAGTCTCCATCGTTATTTTTTTTTTTTTGACGAATTAGTTGGCTGTATCCATAATGTCCAGAGTTTCTGAAGATGAGGTGTCGGGTGACTCTTCAAAGCAAACAAATACCTAGAATTCTCAGGTTCCACCATTAGGTTCAGTGGACAATCTTTCTTTGCAGATTACAACTCACAGATTGAATGGACAGAATGTCTTAAGGTGGCCTCAGTTGGTAAAATTGTTCATCAAAGGGAAGGGGGAAAATTGGCTATTTGACTGGCACAATGAAGGCTCCAAAAGGGGATGATCCAATGTACTATACCTGGGATGTAGAGAACTTGATGATTATTTCTTGGCTTGTGCCATGGAACTGGGAACAAACACATATGTTTCTCTCCATTGCAAAGGAATTATGGGATATAGTAAGTGAGACATACTTAGAATTATGTAATTTTTTTCTTGTCTATGAAATCAAGACAAAGATCCATGAGACTAGGCAAGGAAATCAGAATGTTACAAAGTGTTATAACATTCTCAAAAGGTTGTGACAAGAACTTGATCTTTTCTATGAGTTTGAATGGGCTTGTGCTACTAATAGTCCCAGATTTAAGAAGGCAATAGAGAAATACCATGTATTTGAGTTTTTAGCTGAACTCAATACAGATTCAGATGAGGTGAGAGGTTGAATCTTAGGAAAAGAGCCACTGCCCTCTACTAGAGAAGTCTTCTCAAGGGTAAGAAGAGAAGAAAGCCAAAGGATAGTGATGATGGGAAAGAGCCATGGTAATGCCTCAACTGAAAATTCAGCTTTCAATGCTGAAGCAACAGAAATAGCAACAGATGTAACTAATCAAAAAACCCAGTGGAAGTTTGAGGAGAAAGGGAAAGTCTGGTGTGATTTCTGAAACAAGCCTTTGGTGCATAGGAGAGACTTTTTGGAAATTGCACGGAAAACCACCAAATTTGAAAGAAGGCAAATTTGGAGACAAAACTGGGTGAGGAATGCAGGCGTGACAAAAACACAGATTTTGCGACTCAAGGCAATTTCTTTTAGCAAAGAACAGTTGGAGCATTTCTATAAATTGTTGAATCAAGCTAAGCCATCTCCAAACCCAATCCCATCCTTTTCCCCTCACACAAAAAGGTAAATCTTTAAGTGTTATCACTGTCTCGTTGAATTCAACACCCGGCATCATTGATTGGGTGCATCCAACCTCAAGACCAGTCTATCACAATTATTCTTGTTATATACTTTTTGTTCAGGCAATTTAAAAAATTAGCATTGCTGGTGAAAGTTTGCCACCTATTTCAGGAAAAGGTTCGATAGTCATCTTAGAGAATCTAACTTTAAATCGGTTCTTCATGTGCCTAATCTCTCATCTAACCTTCTATTTTTTTAGCAAAATCACTAAGGAGTCTAATTGCATTGCTATATTCTTTTATTCTTACTATGAATTTCATGACCTACATTTGGGGAGGATGATTAATAGTGCTAGGGAGGTCAATGGACTTTATGACTTTGATGGTGATTTCTTGGAGAGTAGACTAGCTCAAGTTGCAAGTAGTAGTGCTATTTCTCTTCCTGTCTAAAGTCAAATAATGTTATGGCATCATAGGTTAGGTCATCCTAGTTTTCTCTATTTAAAGCAATTGTTCCTTTCTTTGTTTAAGAACTTGAATTCTTTTATTATTTCATTGTGAAAGTTGCCAATTGTCAAAACATCATTGTGCTTATTTTCCTCCAGTCTTGTCCAGAGTCTAAGTCATTTTATTTGATAAATAGCAATGTATTGACTCCTTCATGTGTAACCAATGTAACTTGAACTAGATGGCTCATTACTTTCATTAATCGCCATAGGTATACTTATTGAAAGAAAAATCTGAAGTTTGGAGAGTTTTTAAAGAGTTCCATGCCATGATCAAAACTTAATTTCAAACCTATCAAGTCCTTAAGACTGACAATGGGAAAGAATTATTTAACTCAATAGTTAGATATTTCTTCAAAGTTAAATGCATTTTTCATCAATCCACATGTTTTACACCCATTAACAAAACAATATTTCTTAAAGAAAAAGTTATACTTACTAGAGGTCTAGGACAATAATGTTTACTATGGATTTTCCTGAATATCTTTGGAGTGAAGCTGTTGTTATGACTTCATGTTTGACTAATAGAATGCCAACTCAAATCATGAAGTTTGAAACTCAACTGAATAGTGTGAGAAAGTTCTTTCCTCATAGCCGAAATTTCACTTCTTTGTCACTTAAAGTATTGTGTGTTCCTAGGATATTCTCTAGGTAAAAAGGGTATAAGTGTTATAATCCAATCTCAAAAAAATTTCTTGTAGTATGGATGTTACATTCTTTGAAAGTCAACCATACTTTACCAAAAAATGCTCTTCAAAGGGAGAATAATGAGAGTGAAGGCCATTCATTGGGAAGTGTTAGCTTCTTTGCCTTTGTCTACTATCTCACTAAGTTCCATATCCATTCCCCCTACTGTTTCACCTACCTCTATTAAGTTAAGCATTATAGACTGTGAGAAACATTGATAGGGAAGAACCACTACTGAATCAACCTTAAACTAAACTTCGTGTCTACTATCAAAGGAAGAATCATCATAATACAAAGCATCAACCTGCTATACTTTGCCAGGAAGCCTCTTAGGATAAAGGGAACATGAATGAAATAGGTAATCAACTTGCTAGGAAGCCTCTCAAGATAAAGGGAACATGAATGAAACAAGTAATTTAGTTCCTAATCCTCTTTTGATTCTTGGGTTTAATAGCGAAAAGGCTTCTCTTGATCTTGATATTTCTATTGTACTTAGGAAGGGTACTCGTTCTTGTGGTATGATGCATCTCATTGCAAAGTATGTATCATACCATAGGCTTTCCCCCATTTTTAGAGCTTTCACCACTAACCTATCTAGTGTTGCTGTTCCTAGGACTATAAAGGAAGCCTTGAACCATGCTAAGTTGAAGGCATTAATTTTAGAAGAGATGGGAGCACTTGAAAGAAAGAAACATTGGGGATTGATGAATTGCCAGAAGGAGAAGATAGTAGGGTGTAAATGGGTGTTTATGGTTAAGTACAAGGTAGATGAGAATATAGAGAGGTACAAGACAAGGGTTGTTGTTAAAGACTTGACATGAACATATGGGATAGATTACAAACAGACCTTTGCCTTGGTGGCAAAGATGAATACCATATGGGTTCTCCTATCACTTATTGCAAATTTGAATTGGCCATTACCATGGTTAGATGTAAAGAATACATCCTTGAATGGCGAATTGGAAGAAGAAGTATTTATGGACTTGCCACCCAGATTTGAAAGATTTTATTGAGCTAAGAAAGTATATAGACTAAGATGATCAATCTATGGTTTAAAAAGTCACCTAAAACATTAAAGGTCATGGGTACTTGTCCAGGTAGCCCAGTTGGTCAGGGCAAACACTAGGAAGTGTGGTTCCAGTAAGTGGCACATGGTCCTGGGTTTGAATCCTATCACTGATGATATCTTGAATTTACCCGATGTTGGTTGTTGAGGGCTGTTAGCACCCCAGGTTTGGGTCCCTATGAAGAGTCCTAAGGGCTTGGCCATGGAAGGTTCCTCGGTTATAAAAAAAATAAAAAATAAAATTAAGGGTCATGGGTATCTCCAAAGTCAGACTGGTCACACAATGTTCTGTAAACACTTAAATGATGGAAGAATAGCCATTCTCATTGTGTATGTGGATGATATCATCCTTACCAGAGATCATGTGAATGAATTGGAGAAACTGAAGGCCTTTCTTGCAAAAGAGTTTGAAACCAAAGACATTGGGGTATTGAAATACTTTCTTGACATGGAGTTTACAAGATCCAAGAAAGGGATATTTGTTATTCACAGTAAGTATGTTTTAGACATGCTCTCAAAGACTAGATTACTTGGCTGCAAGCCAATAGAGACCCTAATGGAACTGAATTTGAAACTACAGGCAGTAAGTGCATAAAAGGTGGTGAACCGAGAATGGTACTAGAGACTAGCAGAAAGCTTATTTACCTCTCACATACTCAGCCACATATAACCTCTGCAGTATGTAGTGGGCTAATTTATGCACTCACAAGGAGAAGAATACTTTGTGGCAGTCCAACAGATTCTTAAATACCTTAATGCAAAACCCTGGAATTTACAGACGCCAAATTGGCTGGTATCATAATAGATAGGAGATCCACTTTAGTACTTCACTTTCATTGGAGGCAAATTGGTAACTAGGAGAAGTAAGAAGAAAATGGTGGGTGCTAGGAGTAGTACAGAATTGGAATTTACAGCTGTTGGTCATGGGATTTGGGAATTGTTGTAGCTAAAAAAAACTACTTAAAGACCTGAAGATTCCCAGTTCAATGCCTATGAAGGTTTATTGTGATAATAAAGTAGCTATTAATGTATCTCATATACCAATCAAACATGCTAAGACCAAGCACATGGAGGTTGATCATCATTTTATTAACAAAAATGTAGGGAGGATTGATCCTCATGCCCTACATCCCAACTGAAGAATAATTGGCGGATGTTCTTACTAAGGAACTACAAATAGGACAGTTTGATAATCTTACAAGCACGTTGGAGATACAAGATATTTTTGAGCTGATTTGAAGGGGAGTGTGGAAAGATGTAGTTGGATTTGTTGTATCAGATTAGGAGGGAAATTCAAAATTATCTCCTAGTAATCTGATGCCTATTTTTGGATGAAGTTAGTTCTTATTTTGTAGGTTGATTTTCCTATTCACATATGTATTTTTTCTGTAGACTATATTGTGAAAAGTCAGGCTTGTAAATTTTTGAATTCATTATCATGAATGAGAATTCAAAAGTATTCTCCCTAATTCTGCATTCAAAAACAGAACAATTTATTTTTTATCTTGATTAGTTTAGCATGCTAAGCTGCTCTTAGGCTGGTTAATTTGTGTTTGTGTATGGTGTACAATTTGTTATTTTATCTTGATTAGTTTAGCGTGTTAAGCTGCTCTTAGGCTGATTGATTTGTGTTTGTGTATGTGTATGGTGTAAAATTGCAATGTTGGATATCATTGGGAAAGGAGGCTCTTCACTTCACCTTAAAGAAACCATGTGAATATTTATTAGATAGGCATCTAGTTAGACACATATATAGGCACATATATATTTACACTGGAAAACCTATTTTAAAGGGTGACTCATAGCTTAACATGGTATTAATGTTATGTTTCCTAAAGGTCTTAGGTTCAAATATCCTTGTTTCCCCATTTATTAGCTTCGCACAAGGGACGATGCCGGCTTGATAAGCAATGTTACCCCTAATAGTTTAATCTTTTAAAGTCACTGGTAGTTTAATTGACTTTTATTTTTTTATTTTTTTTATTTTTTTTATTTTTTTTATGGTGGTGGAGGTTTTGGTAATGGTGTTGGATTGGATCCTTGGATGGTACCAGTATTTTTATGAAACGAAAGTGCAAATCTAGAGGTGACATTAGAGGATAAACATATTGATTTACTCTCGTTTTAATTAAAGCAGATTGAAAGAAAATTGCTGAAGTGAGTACACTTGTTAATGATCTCTCATTCTTGATTCACAATTTTCTGAATTTATCTTTTTTGGGTGTTTTGTGGACATCTGAAATAACTAGTGAACTTCATTGCAACTATTTTATTGTGACTATAGATTAGTAGGTTGAGGTTCTAGGACAGATACATTGTATTTTGATGGTTTCAGAAGCTGCTTTTATTGTATGATTATATAATGGTGTTGTTTCTTGTTTTTTACTTCCCTGATATGCAAGAGTATATCATTGGATAAGGGGAAAAAAATAGTTGCATCTGCCTGAAGAGAGCTTCTTTTTTGAACAGCATCTTGCATCAACGAGAGGATTTGAAGATATTGTAACTTTCCTTATACAAGAAGGTGTGGATGTCAATATTTCAGGTGATTATCTTTTTGCTCACTTGTCTTGTTTAGTTGTTTTAACCATATTATAGTAATTGATGTGCTAATTATTTTCTTCATAGATAATTTTGGAAACACGCCCTTATTAGAAGCCATCAAGAATGCACATGATCGTGTTGCTTCTTTGCTTGTTAATAAAGGGGCCTTGCTGAAGATTGATGATGCTGGTGGTTTTCTGTGTGCGACCATTGCAAGGGGGGATTCAGATTTTCTTAAAAGGATTCTGTCCAATGGCATTGATCCAAACTCCAAAGACTATGATCACAGAACCCCACTTCATGTGGCTGCCTCAGGAGGGTTATATTTTATGGCAAAGTTGCTTTTAGAAGCCGGGGCTAGTGTATTCTCAAAGGACAGGTACAATACAAATCAAATATATGATTGTAGGCTTTCTAGTTGGATATGGATGGACCCATGTTGATGAGTTCACTCTTTGAGCCTTACAGTTTTTTCATGCCATCTTATGACAAGGCATTCAGATTTTAATTTAATAAGCATTGTGTGTGTGTGTGTGTGTGCGCGCGCGCGAAAGTAAAATATCATTTGTTCTTTTGTTGTATAAACACACTCCAGTCTTTGTCATCCATGTCATTTCATCTTAATATTGGTGTAAAATTATATGGTCCAGAAGATTCTCAGTCCATTTCATTTTGCACATCCATATAATGGTTTCCACATTTGAATACTAGTACCGAATTCTACTCCTTTTGGTCAAAAAATTTTGTGGGTATAAAATTACATTGATATATGCATATTTCTTGTTATATAATACAGATTCTTGTTGATTACTGCTACATTACCATTTGCATGATAATATTATATCCTTTTTCTTGTCCAAGTATTTTGTATATTATCTGAAAAATAAAAAGTTTAAGCATCTAAAATGCATTTTTAAAATAAGAAATTTATGCAACTCTAAACTTTATTTCACTTCTAGAATCTTGAGCTGTTACAATCACACCTTTTCCCAATATGTCATTGAAAGCCGTCTTAATTAAGAGCATACAACCTTGAAGTAATAACCATGGGCATTAAGAATGAGTAACATGGATCTCTTTGAAAATTCATAAATGAATAAAATCAACTAAGAGTGGGTTAATGCTTGATCGTAGACCTCTAACCTTTCATTTTCCTTCTTTTTCCATATCAGCACAAGGCACTTATATCCCTGACTGCTATGAACCTTGCTGGACCCTCTTTCAACTAAAATCACTGGCTTACCCCTTTTACTGGTTTGTGTTGGATTCTTGATGTTGTCAATTTGACTACCTAAAACTCCACCCTGATATGAGACATAAGACCTAAACTATTAGTAGCACCATAAAATATTAAGCTTTGATTTGAATTATCTCCTAATATTGAGCTTGTGTTTTTGGCTTTTACCCTTGTGAATATGTGCAATATTATTTTTTTCCTCATGCTAAGAGAAGTTGAATAAATAGGATTGCTGAAGCAATTGTTCACGTGATAAGAGTCTCAGATAAGGAACAACATGATAAGAGAGCACATAACTTCTCGTATATGTGTGTTCATACAACTAAATCTTTGTTTATCCATTTGAACTGTGCAGATGGGGAAACACCCCACTTGATGAAGGTTGGAAGTGTGGAAACAAGAATCTAATGAAGCTATTGGAAGATGCAAAAGTGGCTCAGCTTTCTGAATTTCCTGACTGCTCTAGAGAGATCACAGGTATTAGAAAATTTTGATTTCCAACTTCAATTATGCTAATGAAAATTGAATATTACCTGAAATATCACTAACTAAAAACAGAACTAGTCTGGTGACTCAACTACTTGGCTTGGCTGAGTTTCACAGGTAAGTCGGACAAGAAAGTAGCTGAAGTATTTAGGCTTGGGTCAGACATTAATGCAAGCAAACTATGTAGTACTGGGGACAAAGAAATAAAATTCTGCCAGAGCTTTGGCTTGTTTTAGGATTTTGGTAGGGAAGGTGGTCTCACTTTGTCGGCTACAATGAATTATGAATAATTCTTATATATTGGTTTCTTAAATTGTCTGTAATTGTTGTTTCTATAGAAGCATAGTTGACAAGAAAGTGCGAGTAAAATAAGTAGGAGGAAGATGAGTAATGGTGTCCTGCCATTGTCATAGTGGCCCCACATGGATGTTACTTATATTCAGGTCACCATATGCACTATATATGTTGTCAAATTTCTCTTTTCGAATGCTAAGCCCCTGCTAACCTGATACACATTAGTAGTCTAATACTGAATAGTTCCAAACTTTTGGATCAAATATGTGGCTTTACATGGTGTTGAAGTCCTAGTTTCTAGAGTTCTCAAGTGCAAGCTCTGTGATCCATGCTCTATTATTTGATTTTCCATGTGTGGATCAGGACAGCACATGAGAGAGCGCATTTAGCCTAGTAATATACATTATTGATCTATTAGTCAGTAACATAAGCTTTTAAGTTAATTGATAGGTTGAAAGATTAACTGGTTAATAGCTTACGAATTTTATTTTATTTTATTTTTATTTTTTTTACCTTTTTGGGTGGATTATCAAGATTTTGCTATCTGGTCTTTCCCCGCCATGATAAAAGCTTCTTTGCTAGTGTCCTGCTGATGGTTTCCCCTTTTTTATCCCACCATTATCAGCAAGTAATACCAGGAAGTGTTTGCAATTGCAGATAAAATGCACCCGAGGAAATGTACTGTGTTCCCTTTCCACCCATGGGATCCGAAAGAACATAAGAGGCCTGGCATCATGTTATGGGTCCCTCAAACCATTGAAGAGCTGATCAAGACTGCAACAGAGGGGCTACAATTTTCAAGTGAATCCTGTATATTATCAGAGGATGGAGGTAAAATTTTGGATGTAGACATGATAAGCGATGGTCAGAAGCTATATTTGTTACGTGAAACAATAGATATTTAATGTTTCGTCTGCTGTAAATTGAATTCTCTGTAGCTGTAGCTGTAGCTATATCTGTAGCTTGGCCTTTGTAGTCCATCGTCATTTGTAATATAGATACGTGCTGTGTTGCTGCAACTGCTGAGCCTGTATATATAACGTTTCTCTCTACTTCATTTTAACATCAATGAAATCAACCATCTACATAGCAATTTTGTGGAATGTTATGGCAAAAAACTATATAGAAAATATTTCATAGCTTGATACTATGCAAAATTTTCATTTCATCATAATAAAAAATAGTCATAGCCAAAAGCTATAGCAAATTTTTTCTTTCATTTTTATTATTTATTTAATTTTGCCTAATTATTTTGTTAGTTTCCCGAGCTTATAATAATTATTTTACTTTATGATAATATAAAAATATTGTTTATCATGATCAAAGAAGTAAAGTATATATTTCTATATATTCTTATAATTAGAAGTTAAATAATAATTATTTTGGTGGCCTGAAGCTACATAAAAAAATAATTTGTATATTATGATAGCCTAAAGCTATATAAATAATTAATTTACATATTCTTATGGCATGAAGCCATAAAGAATTTTATTTTATTTTTGCATATTCTTATAGTTCAAAGTTATATACAAAAAATCTTACATATTCTTATAGTTTGAAAGAAAAATATTATGTAAAATGTTTTCATAACCTGAAGTTTTGTGAAAGAAAATATATATTTCCTATAAATAGAAACTATAAAGATTATTATTTTATCTGTTATTATAGCTAAAACCTATATAAAAAAGTCAATATTATATAAATGTAGAACAATTAATTTACAATCACTCATGGCTAGAATCCATATAGAAAATTTATGACCTGAAATTATATGTGTGAAACAAAATATATATGTATATATTATACATAAATAGAGATTATTATAAGTGCTATGATATAAAAAAAAAATTTCACTTATCGCCTAGCTACAATAATTTTATGTATTTTCATAGCCTGAAGTCATACGATTTTTTTTTTTTTTTTAAGAATTGAATTATTAAAATCTTTAATTTTCTATGATTTGGATTTGAATGTATCATTAGTATTCTTTTTGCTAGGTATAAAGGTTGAAATATCTAGAATTATAAATTTCATGCTTTGAAGAAATTAAATCACTTTGCAAAATGAAGCAATAATAACACTATGTAAACAATATTTATTTTTAAAAATAGTGTTCATGTTTCATGAAACATGAAAATGCAAGTTGTAAGTGTTTCACATTTATACATTTACTTAAATATTTTTAATTCTTTGTTTAGCCTATTACTGTATGTAATTTTATTTTTATGCAAAATATAATACTTGTTTGGCTTATTATGCGATCATTGACTAGGATGTAATTTGAATCTAGTATACAATAACTTTTTAATATATGAGGGTCATTGTTTTCCCAAAAGAAGGTTCACAAATTACCACTAGAAGTAGTAAAATGGTAAAGACAAAAAGAAAAAAAAAAACAAGTTTGCATAATAAGCCTACCATAGCTAATAAGAAAATGATTGTTAAAGGTGTGACATGTAATGACACTTGATGCATACCAATTGTACAACCAAACGTTTCATTGACTTTTACAAAAATTAGAAGAAAAAGATTAGTAAATAGAAGGTTAACATAGTTAACCTAGATTATTATGACTTTCTTTGAAATCCTAATAGTAAAATTGACAAATTGATTGGTGATGAAAATGTTTATTACTAAATTCTCACCTAGGATATTTACTTTCTTATGTTGTGTTTATTTATTTATTTAATGTACATATCATATTTGCTAATACATGTCTATGTTCTATTTATATATAATATCAGTTGCTCTATAAATATATTGTAAGATGTTTGTCTCATTAATTGTATAATGACATTGATAATAATTGATGTCATTACCATATATATCAAGTTATAAAAACTTGATTGAAAGCTCCAAAAGAGCTCATTCCATTTCACTAGTGGTACATGAATTCATATGAATGACACTTTGCATTCTATCAAATCTAGAAGAATCAAACATAACAAACTTGGTCCTCCCAGGGTGAATAATGATGCGTCAACTCCTTGAAATGTCATATGGATACCCATTAAAGAACCAAAAGTTTCTTCAACTAGTAACTGGTGTATTTGAACCCTTGGAAGGTATTATTTCATGCTATACAAATTTCTAATTTAATGAGACAATGTTCTTGCCATTATGGGGAGACAAACTGATTCTAGAAGAATGACATAGAATTTTGAATACGATTTAACGTCCTAGAAGGATAATTAATTAATACTACAACAAATGAATCTAAGACATGCTTAAAGCATGATAGGTCTATATGTTCAAAGTCATGAAGCATGATAATCTATATATTAAAAGGGTCATAATCCTCTAAAAGAAACTGATATAAGGAAAAACATATTGAAATATTGGTTACTGCTGAAGAGACCACAATTAGTCTTACTAAAAATGGTACAATCATAAAAAAGATAATAAAATGATTGATTGATCCAAAATTATAAATAAATAGCCCTAAAAAAATCAACAAGTTATACAACATCCCTCGAAGAGGAAGATGGTTCCTAAAAAGGCAATAGCCCTTGAAAAGGCATAGGTACCTAAAATAGTGAGATCTCCATAGGTCATCTAAAATGAAATCAAAATAATATCTTCTTTCCAAAGTGACTTAACATCATTAAAAATGACGAGGATCCCAATTGAAAAAAAGGGTACAAAACCGTTAGTCAAAGTAGAAAAAAGTATCCAAACTTATCTAAACTTGTTAACAAAATGAGAAATATTAGGATTTGAAGTCCAATGCCTAAAGACGTAAAAATAAGAGAACCTAAAGTATAAATCATATTAGATAAAATGAATATCTATATTAAAGTGTTATGAAAAAATGAGATCACAAGATATTAAACATTACTTATGTATAACATGGAGCTTCTAAAAGAGACCATGTATTAGCTATTCTAATAACTCATTTATGTAGTAGTCCTAGAAGGACTTCATACATATTTTCTAAATGTAGCTACAACTTATTTGCATGGATCCATGGATAAAGATATTACATGAAAATCCTTGAAGGATTTTGAATGTCTAGAGAAAATAAATTAAAATCTCAAATGTGTGAAATTCTTGAAGAATTTAAAATGCTTGAAGCAGATTATTTAAAACTTGATAGCATTGTACTCAATCAAGCTATAATGATCCTTATATGCATTGAAGCAATTCCGACATATGTGATACATTACCTTAGTCAAAATCTTCTAAAAAAATGGTATATGAATAACCTTATATGTCTATGCATTTTCATTAAAAAAAAAAAAGAAAAAAAGAAATCAGGCTTACAATAATTATAGTATATGTGGATGATTTGAATTTAATAGGAACTCCTGAAGAGCTCACAAAAATAGTCAATTATTTAAAAGAGTTTAAAATGAAAGATCTAGAAAACCAAGATATTGTCTTAACCTGTAAATTGACTATAGTTCAAATGGTGCTTTACTCTGTTAGTTGACATATATAGAGAAAGTATTAAAGCAGTTTTATATGGACAAATAACATCCACTCAATTCCCCCATGATTGTTCATTCACTTGAAGTGAACAAAGACCTGCTTCATCCTAAAGAAGAAAATGAAAAATTACTTGGTTTAGAAGTACCATATTTCAATGCAACTAGTCCACTAATATATCTTGCAAATTATACTAGATTAGTCATAACCTTATTTGTCAAATTACTACCAAGACAACTGGAATGCATTGGAACAAGATTAAACATAGATTGTGATACCTTTATGAAACAAGTGATATGAACTTATATTATTTAAAAGAATCAAAATCATAATTGATTAGGAATACAAATGTAGGATATTTTTCAGATCCTTATATAGCTCCATCTTAGATATGATATGTATTTACTTGAGGGAGTGTTACAATATCATGAAGATCAATTAAGCAAATAATGGTAGTCATTTTCTCAAATCATTTAGAAATACTAGCAATTCATGAAGCTAGTTGTAAATGTGTATGGTTAAGATCTATGATAAAGCATATTCAAGGGTCCTGTGAATTATACTCTAGTAAAGACACTTTGATAGTATTACATGAAGACAATTTTGCTTGTATTGCACAAATCAAAGGAGGATATATTAAAGACGATCAAATTAATGAGAATTCTTTTTTTTTTTTTTTTACCAAAAATCTAAATAAATAATTTACTCCATAATGATTGAAAACGTATTTTCAAGTGGTCAAATCCAATGTTCTTAAATTGAAAAAGCTATTAGTTCATGGTATAATGGTCAAATTGGTGGTTGAATCATGATCAAATTAATGATATTATTAGTATATAATTTATATATTATTGAAATTAAAAGTAATTATAAAAATTTCAAATATATATATATATATATATATATATATATATATATATATATATATATATATAAATTTAAAATCAATAATATTTATTTTTTTATCTCTGATATTATAAAATTAAATCATGTGTAAGTGTAAATTTATTAATATTTTAAATTTTAAAAAAATATATATTTTAACTTTATAATTTTAAAAAATATTATATTATTTTAATTATATTATTTAAATATTTAATATTATAAAAAAAAATTCAAAAGGATATATTTTAGTTTATTTGTAGCATTGCATGATAAAATATAAGCAACCGAATGGTTCCCTATATCATTTGTTGAACTTGAAGTCCAGTATATCATCATTTTTTAAAACTTAATATCATCCATCTCGTATGGGGTGGGGATAAGAATCAGGGAGTATCGGATGGGTTGGGGTGAAAATAATTCGGAGAAGTCACCAATTTGATAATTCTTTTAAAGGTCCTTTTTTTTTATTTTTTTTTTTATCGGTCCATTTGCCCTTTGGCTCTAATTCTAAAATTATAATTTTTTAGAAAAGAAAGAAGGAAAAAAGCAATTTGCACTTCTATCGTTATGGTGCTTCCATTTCTCCTCAACATCAAGTTGTCTTCATCATCATAAAATCAATATTCTTCACTTATATTTCGCCATCATGCGGTCCCCACTCCGTCCAAGCCTTCCCTTTCTCATCATCTTCGAGGCATCTTCATCATCGGCGTTGTGTCATTAACGACATTTTCAACCTTATCTTTTTTATCGTATGTCAAATACTTGAATTTTTCCATTTAAATTTGAGAAATCTTATTTTTTGTGATTTCACTTTCTAAGGTTTATTTGAGGTAACATCAATTTGAATTTATGGGGGTTTTGACCCACTAAGGTCATGTTGTATTGTGGTTTACGGTCAGATGATTGTCGATTTGGGGTACCTACCAAGTGCCAGATGATTATAAGAACTTTGGCAATTCATGGAGGACTATACAAGCAGATAACAGTCGACCACCTCCCTATTCGAATGAAGCACTATCCAAATTTCAAGTATTTCTCCACATTTTTTCTCATTGTGTTTATTGTGTCATAAGGCAGCATATAGGTACAATTATTATTTTTTAACACCATAAACTATTTCAATTTGATTGGTTCCTTTCTTCCTAATGGTTCAAGCTATGTTCATTTATAACCCAAAATGCTTTTTATTTTGTTCTCTTTGAAATCTTCAGGATCTTACAGAGGTTGAAAAGTTGTTAAAAATTCAGAGAGAGTTGGATGAAACTAAAATTATTGTTGTGAGTTTTTATTTACAAAAGAATTATTTAATGTATATAACTCCAATATATATAAATAGATTGCCTATCTTGTTTTTCTTCTTTATCAATTTCATTTCTCTGTAAATAAGAATATTGGTTAGCCTTATGTTAAAATACTATTTGTCATATCCAATGGCAAAGTGATAACTGCTTGGATCCTAATATTTTTCTTAGAAAATTATTGTGGGGAATAGTGAACCAGATTGAAGTTTTCTCATCCATCTCTTGTACCTTTCTTTTTTTTTTTTAGTGAAAATATGTTTGTCATATCAATTGCCTCTTTATAGCCAACTGATGAAAGGATCTAAAATTTTGAGTTTAGGTCATCTGTATATTCATGCAGTTGTATATAGTATCGAATCCAATATTTAATATCCTACAACAATACCCACCATCCCCCAAGTGTCCACTCATACACACATAAAACAAAATGAATCCCATGATGTAGAACACTCTTTACTCACAATAATTTGGTTTTCAGTGCTTAGTTCTACATGCTTGTTTATTATCATTCATGCAAAATCCGGTGTTCAAAGCTCATGGCAATTAGAATAAAATCAGGTTCTTTTTTTTTTTTTTTATCCTTTTCATCATCTCTTTGTCTTCTATAACCTAGTTGCCAAATTTTATGATAACCTCCTTGTTAATCATCAATCTGAGGTGTTTTGGGATAATAATATTAAAAATAAAATATTTATATCCCTATGTATATGTATGGGATATTTTTGTCAATTATAAGATACTTCTATTTAATTAAATACACATGAGAAGACAGTTTTTATTAGAATGAATTAAATCAGCATGAGAAGTCAATTTTAAAAATCTTATATGGGATTGATAATAATAAATAAACCATTTCATATTATGTGTCATATTGTTATATATACAACATTCCACTTTTTTTCTTCTTCTGGTGTGTTGGGCTACTAGGTTTGCAATCCCTTCATAATTCAAAAAAAATTATTTTCCTCCATATTTGAATGGTAGTAAGGGAAAATTGTTTCAATGGAGGGTTTAGTGAATTTTTTTGTTATCTTAAAATAGTTCAATTGAGAGCCTCAAAGAGCTTGCAACATTAAGTTCAAGTCTTTGCCATATTACTATAGCTTCAAGTTGTCCTGTATTTTAATTTCAACAACTTGGGTTTACACATGCCCTTGTCGTCATCTTCTTGTGGTATATATATAATTTTGTTTACATTACCTAGAATGCACTTATTATGTAGACTAAACTTGAGGATGAAATAATCAATTGATTATTTCCAAAACTTTGGAGGTAAGAAATAATTAAGGGTATGACAAGAATGTCTTACAATTACAACATAAGTACACTAGTAATACAACAAATTACAACACCTTATGTGTTATACTTTTGAAATTTGAACCAATTAACCTCATTCAGTTAGGTCACCAATCTTATTCTCCAATAGTACACTGGATGGGTGTGTTTACAAAAATGTGAATAGAATTCTAAGGGATCACTAATAGTAGATATAGGAAATAAATAAGGTTACAACACAAATGACCTACACATATGACATAATTACACTAGCAGTACAAGAAATTATAACAAAACTAAATGTATGTCGTTATCATATGCATGTCCTCATCATCATCCAACTATTAAAATGCAAATGGATCAAACTCAAATGTGTAATGAAATGTGTATCCATTTGGATTAATATTCAACCGTTCACATGCCTTTGAAACAAAATCATCATATGGCATCCCTTGTTCAACGTACATGTCTTTTTGTTGTCCACTCTTGTATTGTATTTGTTTATCCTTCCAATGTACAATCTCCTTTCTTACATGAAGATAACTATAAATGGAATTTCCAAAGTCCATTTACCAATAGAAAAGTAAGTCTTCTTTTATTGACAATCAAATCAATCTATTTCACAATATTACAACCAAGGTAAATTATATAACAAATAGAAAACAAATTAATAAAAATTGTAATTAATTAAAAAATATCTTATATCATAAAGAACAATATTTGTTATTAATCACATATGTTAGGGATATACTAAACTAACCCACAACTACCTAGTTTCGTAATAAATTTGAAATTTTGAAAATTATATTTTATCATAATATTATTGTATTTGTATTGTAAGTATAGTGTATTTTTATTGTACTTGTGTATTTTTTTATAAAAAAAAATTAATTTTATATATGTTTATTTATATATCATTGAATTATCATCAACAACTTCATGTGTTGAAATTACTAGCTGATTTTTTTTTTTTTTAGAAAAAAAATAAAATCATTGTAAATTCATATTACTACTTTATACTAGGAATACAACATGATATCAGTCGAGTAAAAAACAATTCAATATTTTGCTAATTAAGTATATTGTAATATATTGTAATGTTAATGTCTTTATATTGTAATTGTAATGCATTTGTGTCATGCTTGTATTTTATAACAAAAGTAAAGGTTTTACAAAGCTTTCAAACTAGTTGGTATTCAACACATCATATTGATATAATACTCACATAAAAAGGAAACAAATTCATAACAAAAATATAGTGGTCCTAACTCTTTAATAAATTCATAATAAAAGATAAAGTGGTCTCATACAAAGTGATTTCACTTTTCAATGACTATCTGAACATGTTCATAAATACACCAATAAAGTGGTTCCAAATAAGCACGAAATTCTATGCCATTTCCAACTAGTCCCAACAACAAAGCCAAAGTGGAAACCTTATCATTGATTCATATCAAACAACTCAGATAAATAATAATAATAATAATAATGCACTCTAACTCTTGCACTCAAGATGACCAAAATCATATCAAACAATTAGAAAAAAAAAAAATATTTGACAACATTTTACACAAAAAATAACTTTTTTTTTTTTTTTGAAAACCTCCTTCAATCTATTGAATCTAATCTCTCCAATCTATATTGTTAAAGTTATTAACATTGTGTCCCTAAATTCAAGCTTTAAACTTCTTTTTTTTTAAAAAAAATTGCATACACTGAGGTATTTTCGTGTTTTTTTGGGTATTTAAAAAAATTATTTATGGAGTAATTTTGTCCTTTGTTTTTTTTTCTTTCTTAATACACATAGGTAGCTCACATGTCCTACTCTTTTTGCTTTTTTGTTTTGTTTTTTTTTTTTTTAATTTTTAGGTTGTTAAGGATAGTTTTGGCATTTTTACAAAAATTGGCCTTTGGAGGAATTTTTACGATTTCTTCTCACTCTTCAGAGGACTTATCAAAAGGGGTGACACCTTCAGGTCATTTTCACCCCTAGCACACCCTGTTGGATAATTCTCCCTAAGAATAAAGAGGGTTTTAAATCCCTTTCTCATCCAATATATGCTAGGTGGATTCAAGGTATGGCCCATCAAGCCACTCATTGGGCTGGGCTTTTGCATTATAAAGCATTTAAAAGGGAGAAGATGCCTTGGTGGGCCGGATGAGTTGGGTTTTTACCTAAGCATGGAAAAGGATGCTAGAATCGATTAATCGGTTCACTATTTCAGTGCGAACTAGTCGGGCCAATCTAATTTTTAAGACATTTCTTAAATCTACCAAATTATGGAACTAATGGCCTTAATTTTGAATTTCAAATTTTTTTTTAGAATTGCTAGATTTATTAAAGAATCCGATGCATTAAACTACACTTGAATTTGGAGTCCACTTGCCTAATAAGAAAATTCAAATAAGTATAATTGTGTATAAAGGAAAATTGACATAATAATTTTGAACTAGTTTTGATCCAAAATTTTTTGCTCAATAGTCGAAGTAACACATGAGATAGTGCATACTTGATGCATAAAAGATAAAACACACTTATGTGTATTTACTCATACCTAAATTCTAATGATTTTTCATTAAAAATTTCAAATATTTTTAATTAGGCAAATAAACTCCAAACTAAACGATACTTAATATATTAAGTTCTTTAATTAATTTAATAACTTTTAAAAATAGGTTGGAATTAAAACATTTATAAATTAATACTATAATTTCTTATATCAAAATTGGTCCAAAATGACAATGTCGGTTTTTCTTTTCCACACAACTATATTTTCTTGAATTTTTTAATTAGATAAACAAATCTCAAATTAAACAATGTTTTAATGCAGTCGATTTATTGTTGAGACTTTGTAATTCAAAATAGTTTGGTACTAAAAAATTGAGCCAATTATTACCAAAAATTTTCAAATCAAAGCCAATTCAGAATTACTTGTAAAATTCATCTCGACACAATTATATAGATTCCAAATCAAATAAAACTTCATGCATTAAATTTTTTGATAAACCTAGTAATGCTCAAAAATAATTTGGAACTCAACACATAATTTGTTAGACCAAAGTAATCTAAAATATGTTTTGCCTATATGTAATGGAAAAACTTGATTTATTTACATTTAAAAAAAAAATTATGGGATATTCATATATATCTCACATCAATTATATCTTATAAATATGGGATATGAAAAATAGATAATATGATATATTCATCCATTATCAAATCCTATATTTGATTGAAGATAAGATATCATAAGTGATGAGAGAATTTATACTTTCATCAACCAAACATAAGAAATGGTACATTATTTCATCTTATATATGAACCAAACATGACCTAAAGCTTTATCCTCAAAACCAAGGGAGAGAAACATTTTAATAAGCAAGATTGAAATGAGCATTAGAAAAATGCCTACCCTATGATGTCAAAAATGAATATGGCTAGAGTTGGCCTGCAACAATTATAGAGACAACAGCAGAATCCTATATTAGGCCTCACTGAGGCCATGAACTTCATCCACCAAAAAATAAATGGATTAGCCTCATTAGAGTACCCATTGCGATGAAGCCATGCAACTGATGCAACAATTTTTGGATTGGACAAAACCCACAGGGCACCTTGTTATAGGAAACAGCATATTTTCTGGGTTGATCAATCAAGCAAAATGGGAGTTAATAGTTCAATGTTATTTCTCAAGAGAACAACTAGTTTGTAAGGGTGTATACAGGATTGTGTACGCGATGGAACTGAGGCAGGAGCTGAAGTAGAAAATTTGCATGGAAAATTTTCAAGGTCCCCTGAGGGCTGTTGTTCTGAGATCTCTACATGAGTGTGATAAAGCCAGCCACCTCAGATCCTCGCTCAGTAATGAAGTAATGAATCTACTCAACCACCAAAAATTTGCCTGTCTTTACTTCTGCCCCATAATGAACATAACTCAAAAGAGAAGCCAACAAAGGAACTTTGCTTGAATGTACTCTCATTCATTAAGAAAACTAGGCATAAGGTCTCTGCTAAGACAGTCCTTTGGGAGAGAAGGGAAACTGAATGAATGAATTTTTTCCAAGTACATCCTTGGTTCCAAAGAAGAATGCTGACATAAGAAAGATTTGCCTTAAAATTTACTTATTCGCCAAGTACACTGAGCTGCAAAATGGTTCTTAACTCACCTTCTGCATTAGATGCTAAGCATTGGGTAGCCACTGAAGACAAAGGGAAGACATTATTGAAGCCTGGGGACATGTCCTGACTCCTGAGATTGCAATGGAATACCTTTTAAAAGCCTCCTCCAAATGTTATATCTGAAACCTCTCTATAGACAACAGCAGGTATAGAAAATAACACTGATGTCAGCTGTGATGACTGCAGTCTTCAAATAAGATCTGAAAACTCTTAACTGCAACCAATATGCCCAAGGCAACTGCAATTGCAGTTCAACTTCTGTGCAGAGATGAGTTCTTAGAAACAATCCCCAGATGAGTTTGGAAAATAGGTAGTGGAATTGGAAGCTACCAAATTATGATACAAGCTCTTAGAATTTCAAATTATTGTGGCAGAACCCAGTAAGTTGACCTGTTTCTGAAACTGCTGCTCATAAGACACATTGATTTTATAGAGGAATTGGCTTTATTGATGATTGCCTGAATACAGTGGTTCGAAATGAATCAATGTGAAAGAATTCTTTATTGAATCTATTTTCAGTTTACAAAGAATAGAAGGTGTATTTGAAATTTACCTCTCACAGTCAGTGTTATCACAACAACAAATAAAAAAGCCAAAATCGTCAGGGGAATTTGATAATACCACTCCAATGGTAATCAACTTCTGTAGCTCGTGTTGGTCCTCATAGCAGGCATTGAGCTGCCATCTTGAACCTGAAACAGCATGCTTTAGTACAGTAACTCCATCCCAAGCTGATGAACTGGAGCCAACTGCATGCGTCCACAATCAGAAGACTCGCTTCTTGCAGGCACAAGCAAGGCACAGCATTTGGGGCAAACAAACAGGGGTGGCACAGTCTCAGAATCATCGATGCCACTGCAGACAGTGTGCTGCCAGACCTCACAAATGTCACAAGCCACCATCCTCTCCCCATCATCATCTAAAGCCCCACATTCACAACTCACTCTCCAATTATCAGACCCGCCTTCATACTTCAATTCAGTTTCCAAATCCATCCCAGTCCCTCTCATCCAAACTTCAGAACCTGACTCAATCGTGCCAAAAAGCACTTCCTCATCTGTCATTCCCTCCATGTCTTCAATCTCAGTCACCACCACCTGCTCCATAATACAGTAAGTATCCCTCAATGTCCTCTCAACTGTTTCCTTCAGCTCACCAACTGTAGCATATGGTGGAACCACAATAAACTCTCCAGGAGGCAACTCCCTTGTAAAAATTTCTAGCTCACTCAAACTTGGCATCATATGGCATACGAACCTCAGTAGCTGATCGTCTTCATCACTAAAAGGCCACTCCTTTACAAAGTGCTTGCTGTCCAGAACCGCCCTAGTTGCTAATTCAACCAATTCCGAGTCAGGGTAATTCAATAGCACATTCCTATACAAATAAATCACATCGTTGTATACATCAGCACCAGGTACTATAGATTGCTCTGGAAATGGCTTGGGAAGCATTTCTGATTCCAATTCACTGACTAGAGTGCCTTTACCAAGTTCCTTAAGTGTGTATTCTAAAACCCGAGTGGCTGGGTTAACAGCACGACAGACAACATGATTTCCAACTATCACATTATTCATTGATTTGAGCACATAATCTAGCAAACCAGTGTCACCAATGTGCATTCTAGCTGCGTCTCGCACTTCCTGCCTAGTCATTCCATCATGGGTACACTCGCTTGCTCTCTTTTCCCTCAATGCATTAACAATCACATCTGCGGCATATTCTAATCTTCTTGCCGGCCATCGGCTGTCCATATTAGTGATTAATGTACTGAATTTCTTAAACTTCATCGTTTTATCCTTTAGAGGAGGCCTATTTTGTAGGGATCTTCTGGTGGAAGGTTTCAAAGTAGAAGAAGCAGGAAGATCAGGCACTATGTTCATTTTCTTCTGGACAGGAGCTCGGGATTTGAGAGTAAGCATGATCCTGAGGATATCTTTGAGTGTGATCAACTGGGTCTCACTCAAATCTCGGTAGAATCGAAAAATTTGTCTGATTTTCATGCATCTGTCGGTGCAACCAAAATCTTCGATGATCTGATCTAGTTCCAGTGAGCTGAGAATTTCAATTGCTCTTTCGTAATTAGGTCCCTTAACGCCAAAACTTCCATGACAGAACCTGTACCCCCATCTACCAAACCAGGGATGCCCATATGCAACTCCATGTAGCAACCGAAGATCCATGAATCGCTTCTTCGAGGAATCCTCCACTGTAATTTTCCTGCATAAGAAAATTAATGAATAAAAAAGCCCAGAAACTCAAATTCACAAAAGAGAATGAAAAAAAAAAAACCCTGAAATTCAAATTCTCAATTTCCCATTACTCACCGGGTTCGAAGAATTGTGCAAATTCGATCCCAGAGATCCATGATCTCTCTGCCGCAGAGATACCTTGAACCCCCTTCAATCCCGTTGATGCAAAGCAGGTGACCAAACCCATTACAGTGAATCATACCATGCAGCAAGTGGGTTTGGAGATCAAAAACACCATCATCCAATGGCTTATTCCACTCGTCATCAATAGGAATTATAATATGATATCTTCTCTTCGAAACAAAGTGATTACTCCAACCTAAAACCACCCAAGAACCCCAAATCAAAATCCCCCCAAAACACTAAACCCCAGAACCTCAAATAAAAACCAATTCAAAAGGATTAAAAATAAAAATCTCGATTTCAACCCTCACCTGTGCATCTACAGTGATCGCAGAAAGGCTTCGCAGCGTATTTGACGCTCTCTTCAATGGTATATACAGGAACCACAAAGCCTCTGTTCTCATTCACAAGAAGCGTACACCAAGTGGGCATTCCATCAACATTGTAGTCTTCGAGCTCAGCGCATTCTCGAAGAAATATTCGAATGTTATCGCAAAAATGGCTTGTGGGATTTATGGGGCAACCAGGATCGGCAAAGGTGTGAAACCCGAAGAGCTTTGGCCGTCTCTTTCTCTTCTTGCAGGCTTCGAGAATCGGTATCGACATGGCTCTCAAAGCATAAGCTTGTACTTCTTCTGCCTTCGTTTCCAAGACTTTGCTTCTTGAAACCTTCTCATACACAGAGAGAGAGAGAGAGAGAGAGAGAGAGAGAGGAGGAAGAGGGAGATAGAGAGAAAGAGGTTATGGTTTCTCCGATTGTTTGTTGGAGATTTCAAATGTTTGTTGCAGAGACTTTACGCGCTCATGGGCTTCTTTTTACGCGTATGCCCTTGTCTGTTGAGGTATTTACGATTTAACCTGGAATCCGACTGTGAGCGGAAGTTGCTTATCTACGCCGTTAGTTTTGCTTTGCTTGGCATGGGCGAGTGGGTGAAGGTGTATATTTGCCTTTTGGACACCAATGTTAAAGTTATTTTTGAAGAGATAATTTTAAATATTAAATTTTAAAGTTTTTATTTTTAAAAATAAATTTAAAATTTACACTAAAATTGTTTTCTAAAAGAGAAAATGTCAACATATTAAAGTTGTATTTTTAAAAAGATGATTTCTAATTGATATTTCACACAATATCGTAAAATTAAAAAATATTTTTTTAATTATTATAAATATCAAAATATTTTTTCGACCATCATCTTTTTACGAATAATTGTTTTAATAGATGTTATAAAATATCGAAATTACGATTGAGTACCCAAATCTCATGCCAAAGTATGGACACTTAGGTCAATAAGCTAACATCACTTTGAGATTAGGCCTCTCATTAGTATCCTTATCCACTACTAGCATTAGTGTACTTACTTTTGTTGGACCTTCCCATAGACCTCAATTCAGTTGACTTCCTTTTGTCAACCGTGGACTTAGACGACTCAGATGAAGCGACCGGTTATAGAGGAATTAGGGGATTGTCTTTTTTGCTTGAAAAGTAGAGAAATATATGTTGACGTGGGCTTGGTAGCTTGAAAGTGAGCAACCGCCAAAAGTGGAAGCTAGGGTTACACCAAGCCAAGCCTCTCTTTGGTTATATAATATGTAAAATAAATATACTAAATGCTTAAGATAGGGGCAAAGCTAGGGAAGTGGTTCAGGTGAGCATTATATGGAACTTATTTTAGGGGGTAGAATAGCATCAAACTTCTAATATAGTTTGGTGATAAGGTAGCTAATTTCTACAAAACTTAAGGTTATGGGTTCAATTTTCGATACCTATTATATTTTTAGCAAAACCTCAAGGGAGGTATTTGCCCCACTTAGGCACTCCTTGGCTTTGCCATTGCTTAAGATATCCATAAAATATAAAATAATGAATTACAAATAACAAAGGATAAAATATAAAATTAATGAAATGTAAATAAAATAAATAATAAAATTTTATTTAACTCTTGGATGAATTCATGGTAATTTTAAATATAAAGGGATGAAATAATGAAGTTTTTTTTGGTTGTTTATATATAATTTTAACTTTTTTTTTTAATTATTTTTAATTTTAATACATGTAAATTATATGTTTATGATATTATGTAAATATCACAATTAGATCATGGTTCAACCATCGATCCGACTATAGAATTGTGACCTGGTAGCTCTTTACAATTCAATAACTGGTATGATTATATAAACATTGGATACAAAAGAGTTGTGGTTAAGTCATGGTCAACATGATTAAGTTATAACCAAGTCATGATTGATAGAGTTGAGTCATGATCGTGTTGCAATAGAAGGCTATACCCTACAAACTTTAAAGCCATATTTTCCTAATAATAAATCGTCAAGCCAATCATCTTAAGATTTGGATGATTCATTCAGTTATATCCTTATGAGTTATCATTCCCATTTCTATGCTTATTAAAGGGCTAACACTAATGATTTTTTTATTATTATTATTTTAAGCCCTCTAAGCCTTGGTGTCATTTTGAAGGGGCAAAAACCTCAACCTTACCTAAGCTAAATAAGAGTACCCCAAAAAACCTTACCTTGAAAACAGGTAGAAATTGCTACCTAAAAGAAATGCATTAGCATCCAAATTTGACTCATGAAAAAAGCTAATGGAATCACAAGCGCTAAGTTCAAAGGCTGCTACCCTACTTTGACAATTGAAAAAAGGGATAAAATTCAAACAAGGAAGTTTCCTAGAAAAAAGACAGAAGTAAAGGTTGTAAATACCAAAGAGTAAAGAGATGAAGACCAAGTCTCTCTTTACCTGATCGTCAAGTACAAACCAAATTAATTTAGATTCTTCAATAAGAGTAAAGAATGGAACATGTAAGAAGTCTTTCTTTCCATTAAAGTTCCTCTTGTGTTAACATTGCTTAAGCCTTTTCTTATATTTTTCATAGCATATTTTAATAAAGAGGTTTATTCAAAGAATGATCCTTAACTCTCATCCTACTCTCTAAATTATCTGAAGAAAAATTTAGCCTTTTCATTAGTGTCCTCTATGTGAAAATCTAAGCTTTTCCCACCTAGAAGAAAGAGCCAACTATGAAAGATCAAGAAACTCTCATAAAAATGAGAAACCAATGCATTATGTATATGCATTGGCGTCAACAAGTTTTCCTTACAAGGGAGTCATCCATTTTATCATCATCTTTAGATTAACCAAACTGAAGATTTTAGAGCCATGAGACTCAGATAGTTTTGGATTCACTCAACCTACAACTGTGATAGATGCTAGAACTAGGGTGACAACCACAACTATAGTAGGAGTCTTTTGGTCTTACTTTTGCTACTACTCTCTTGTCTTGTCACTTCTATCTTATAATGTTTACCATGATTGGATTGAGCCACTCTATTATTCTTCTCTTGTAATGTTTCTTCCACTTTGTTTGCTCATTTTAATTGATCTTCCATTAACTATTGTCTCTAGTAAGGGGTTACTTGCAACCATGATATCCAACTCACCCATCTATGTCCACCTTCGATGGGGCTTGGTGGGAGTGTCTCTCTCTCTCTTTGGCTATCCTCACCTCTCTCCCGTCACCGATCACACTAACAAGAATGACCATCCCAACTAATTCACCCCTAACCAACTTATTCAGCATCAAAAGTTTGCATGGAGCCTACCTTTACAGTCATACGTGTTATTGGAAAAGTTTGTGTGTGTGTGTGTTTTAAAGTGAAAAAAAAAAAAAAGATCATAGTGTGTTAATCCCACATTAGAAAATGATGAAACACCCTTAGGGGTGCATGCCCTGGGGACCCAAGACTATTCCAGTAGGAACTTAGGTTGCTTGGGCCAAAAACCTTTAAAATGCGTCATGTTTGCTCATATCTTGTGTTAGGAAACCCTTTCTTGGCTCTCTTTCCCTACTGCCGCCTAAAGAGCCCCTTCTCTCGAAATGATTAGAAATACTTTTAGCTAGTTTTTTTATCAACTTTTTCCAACATCAAAGATATAACCAAGGCGAGATTGAAATTACAAATAAGGATTTTGAATAAAAATGGATCATCCTATTGGGATTAAGCCCCAAAAAACAAGACATGATATAACAAAGTTAGAATTAACTATCCTCTTGCTATTCATTTGGTATATTGACATTGATTTGAGTATTCAACCAATGTCTCTTACATTATACATGACTTGGGTGCATTAAGAGTTGCATAGATGATACAAGTCATAGGTTTCTTGTAAGTAGATAAGTTGTCCACAATTGGTTTATGGATTTGGACAATTCAGTAGATATTGTAGTGCACTACCTCTTAATTGGAGGGATGATTTGTCTTGGCCATCGGGATGTGTTTTCCATGGTGAGTGTACTAATGTATATGATGCACATTGAACAAGACCTACAGTGAATCATGACGCAAGTCTATCAATTATCCTTATTCACCAAGCTACTATACTACATGGACTCTCAACCTTGAGAGGATATTGAGCTTGTGCCAAAATCAACAAGAGGCTCTGATCTACGGACGAAACCCTAAAATGGTCATATATCCCTATGGATTGGGCCATTGTTGATGGAATTTGGTGGCAATAAGTATTCTCAATAAAGACACCATGATATCTTATGGGATTAAGACAATGTGTCCCCTTAGGTGATCCAAAGGACATGTGTTCATGAAATCTGTGGCCATAGTAATTCCTTTAGTGGAATTTGACATATGTGCCTTGGAGTTAGAGATCATTTGATCACATAATAACTGAGATTTGCAACTCAAGGATTTGAAAAGTAATCTTGATAGGTGATAGCACTACCTTGTTAGATTACATATACCAATTCATGAAGAGTTTACATGCAGTGGATAGTAGGTCAAGGATCTGAGCAATTAGTGTCTCGTTGTAATATACATAGAGTATTGGAGTACAGACGACTCTCTATAATGGAATGTGGAATTAATTTCAAAATTTGATTCTAAGAGAGCCAGTACTCCTTTGGGTCCCTACTTTGATTTCATATTCCTTGTTAGCATGAATTATGAGGGTTGGATGAGTTTTTAATTCACTTTTGTGCATAAAAGTGTTTTGGTAATTACACAAAGTTGCATAGGGATAAGTGAGTGGTATCTCTAGATTAAGCTAATTAATTAATTAGGCTTTATATGGTTAATTATTCAATTAACAACTTTTTTGGGTTAGATTAAGTGACCCAAACCCATGGTGGGCTTAAGTCTCTTAAGCCTAGTAAGAAGCCTATAAATACCCTTTTAGGGGTTAGGGTTTCAAAGTCTTGTCATTCTCTCATTTAGTCTAGAGAGAACCCTAGCTTCCATCCTTAAGATCTCCACCATCTCAGTGCCCAAGCACAAGAAAGAGTCCTCGGACAGAAAATCATGGTATTTATGAGATCCATTAAGACTTTGGAGTTATCTTCATCGATTAGAATCAATCTGGGAACATCTAGATCAAAGGTATGTGGCTTTATTATCTAGTTCTATGTTTTCTATGGTATCCTTATTGTTTTTGAATACTTATTTATCCGCTGCGATAGATCTAGAGAGCCCTAAGGATAGTTGCATACACCCTATGCAATTCAGGGCATGGGAACGAAGTAATCCGGGGTTCCCAACAATTGGTATCAAAGCCCTCGAGTGGGTTCTAGCATGTTAGATCTAATTAGGGTGTGTTAACTCTATTTTGCAGGATTGTTTTATTCATCCCAAACCTTAAGGAATGAATGGATGAGATGTTTTTATTCATTCAATTAAATATATCAATATATTTGGATTGATTGATTATAATTGTGATATGATATTTGATTATTATTCTCTAGATTGGGTTGTACACTCCATAAGCGGTAAAGGATTTTTATTTGGTTGTAACAATCTTTGTTTTTCAATAGATGGGTTGTAAGCTCCATTAAAGGAGCATAAGAATTTTTATCGTTGTAAAAATCTTAGTTTTTTGTATCCATCTATGGTGACCCAAGAGAAAACAAGGAATCTTGAAAGTTCTTTTTAAGATTATGTGGTAGTTAATATATATATATATATATATATATATATATTCTTGGAAGTTCTTGGTTGAGATCCATAGTAACATAGTGATGTTGACTTGAACTAAAAATCAGGACTAACTCCTAGTAGTTTCTTAGGGCAAGCCTTATATAGATTTGAAGCTTAGGAAGTCACAAATCCAATGGTTCAAACAGATTGCAATTCGGAGTTGAAATGAGGGAGATACGATTGATTAAAGTAAAGTTGCGCAAAGTGCAAGGCATCACAATGACGTCAACACTTTGAGCCAAATTGCGGCTACTTCCAATAAGTTTCCTAGGGAAATTCACTATGGTTTTGAAGCTTAGGAAGTCAATAATCCAATATTTCAAACAGATTGCAATTCAAAATTGAAACGAGGAGATATGACCAATCGAAGTAATGTTGCGCAAGGAGCATGTTGTTACAAGATTGCATACTGGTTCAATTGCATTTACTTGTGTGGGCTTAATTTTTGGTGTCAATTGGGCCTTTTGGGTTTTCTATTTTCACTAACCCTATTTTTCTTGTTGCAGGGCTATTTTAGGTAGTTTGGATTTTATCCAAATTTTAATTACCAAATATGCAACAAGATCTCTAAGGGCTATGGGAAATTTTTTGTTTAATTATTCCCTTGTTTTTTTTTTATACTCTTGATTAATTGCATATGTGGCCTCAAGATATTTTGGTATTCTTAATTGGAAATAAATTCTCATGCATTTTTCAAAATTGGAAAACTTATTTAAATTGGAATGTTAGATTTTTTATTTTTTTAAAAAAAGAAAAGATAAATTGAAAAAATGATGAAAAGCTTTCTTACCTTTTCAAAACTAATTCTTAGATATTTTAATTTTATTTAAAATCTTTTCAAATCTTTGAGATCTCTAAGAATAAAATATTTCTTTTAAGAAAAAGCTCTCGTTTTTCGAATTTTTTATTTTATAAAATAACATTTTTTTTTTTCCTATTTTGCATAGGCTTCTGATTTAAAGAAAATAAGTTAATTTTGAAAATTCATGATAGATAATTTATAATTAAGAATAATTACCAAATTAAGTATTAGAACTCAAAGAAAAGTTTTTTTTTTTTTTTTTTTTTTTTTTTGTATTCTAAGTAAATTTTCATGAGAAAATATTTTCCAAGATTATCTTTTTAAATTGGTTGTTGTTAAGAAGATTGTTATTTCTTTAAAACTATTTGTTTATAAAACTTTAGGACGTTTTCCTAACCAGGCTCTCCCCCCCAAAGAGAATGAGTAAACCATTTAGTTTGGATAGTTCAACGTTAAAGAATAAGAGAGTAATTCTATTAGCACAGAGTCCCAATTTAAAAGTAAATAATAGATTTGGAAAACCTCATGATAGAGAATTTATAACAAGAAGGTTTACCAAAATAACTTTGGAAAGTTGTAGTAATTTAATGGAGACAAAATATTTTGAAAATACTTTCCAAAATGGATTGTTTAATTCCTTTTTGGAAATAAACATTTTTGGGAGTTTTTCATAGAGAATGTTTTATCTATTAAGGATTTACTAAAATGTTTTATTTTTGGTAGTATATAATGAAATAAATTATTATGGAATTTCCATGGATCTATTTATTAAGTTTGAAAAGTTTAAGGAAAAGAAAGTAAATATTATGAGGATTTTTGAATATGAGAAACAAAAGTTTCTTTATTGGATAAGTTACTCTCAAGATTATTCAAAATCTCATAAATTAGTAATTTCCTTATTACACAAAAGTTTTCAATTTGGAAAATAAATATTTTGAAAATTTTCATTAGAGATAATTTATCATTAAAATATTATTACCAAAAGGCTTAGTAATTTTATGGAAATAAATTTCTTTAAAACATTTCCTAGATAAAATATTTTATTAATTATAATTGTGTATAAAAGGAGAATTTTATGAAATAAGATTTTAAAATTTTGAGAGTGGATATTTTATCAAGATTCTTTTTGAAAATTACTCTCATGAAAATTTTACAATTTTCATGTTGGTATTCTCCTATTACACTAGGTTTCCAATTAGGAAATAAATATTTTTGAAAAATTTTAAAGTACATAATTTATTCATCAAGGAAATTACTAATGATTTTCCAATGTTTTTTTTTTTCTCAAAAAATTAAGTGGGAAAGGGCTTAGGCAAACCCATGGCCTCCATTGTCAAGCCCATCTTGATTTGGGTTCATCACCACCCCCACGATGGGTTAGCCCTAAGAATCAGGAGATATGGACTCTCCACATAGACGAGGCTAGATATGTTTGTAATAGGAGCAACCAATACCATGGTGGGATTCTTTACTTGGTGACATTGATAGTTCAAGGACAATGGTTATACACTTGACATTGGATATGAAGTGGTAGATCAGTCTACTTGGTCCCACTTGCATAGTCCATGGGCCAAATAAAAGGTATGCTGATCTTGCCTTTAAATACCTTTATGATTAAGGTCGGGAGATCAATATGAGAAGGTCTCTAATTAGTAATAAGGTCATGACCCACTTTACGTAGGCTTGATTCTTATGATACATGGATACCTTGAAAAATGACAGTAGTTTGAGAGCGATACATTTTTGCTAAATTAATTACCAATTGCCATGAATGCTTAATTATGTCATATGCTTGGTTATATTATTTGTTACATATATCATGTTGGTTGTATTAGCACTCTCTTTTTTCTCACAATAGGCCAAACCTAACTAATCATATGGACTAATTTTATTCTAAATATAGTAACTAATTGCATAGAAGCTAGTTTAGGTAGAGCTAGCTATTCCTTATGAGTTAGCTTAGAAAAAAGAAAGAGTGGAATATCAAATTGATAGTTGATGGATTAGAAGACCAAGTGTCTAACACTTGGATCTTTGGATAATGTGTTGCAACATCAACACATTTCTATTACTAAAGACTTTGATATTCTCTTTCTAGTTTGCAACGGTTATTTTTTTATAAGGGTAAGTTAGCCTTGACAAGCTACTCTTAGGACTATTATGAACACCAAGTATACATATGATCTTAGAGACCTTGCCATTTTCCTTCGGGATGGCTAAGAAGATTCTCAAAGATTGTAGGATGTTCATATGGAAGTCAAAGGTTCTCCAAGTTCTTCTCTTAAGAAGAAGAAGAAGAACAATACCAAATAAGGAAAGTTCAAGAGAAGGAATAAGAGAGCAAACACAAGGGCAAGTGCTTCATTTGTGATCTTTTAAGACATTAGAAAATGAATGCCCAATTTACCTAAAGGAAAAAGGAAAGTATACATCATTTTCTCATTGTAGAAAATTTAGTGGTGGATTTCACCATTTATGATGGATAGATTCCATGCCCACTATCTATAAGTCCTTATAGGATATTCAATAAGTGAAAAGGTTAAATGATGTGATTACACTTACCTTAACTTCAAATGCAAGGTTAGTTATGTAAGTTAGTGGGAGGTAATATCCTCTTTCTTTATATGTATTCCATTATTACTTTGCCAAGTGATGAGAACAGTCAAATCTCAGGATCAAACCTAGCACTAATTAAACATTTGGGTTCAAGACCTAAGTTATATTAATCTAAATTGGATCTAAATACTAGTAAAGTCTGGACTCTTTGATTCTAGAAGATCTTTTAGTTTATGAATCCTGTATAGATAGTAAAATGAATAAGACTAGAACCAAGGAATGTTTGGAGTTAGTGCAAATTGACATGTATGGAACTTTTAGTGTCCATGCATGAGGAGGGTATGGGTATTTCATCATTTTTAGTGATGATTACTTTAGGTTTGAATATGTACATAAGAAATCTGATACCTTGGATACATTCATTGAACTTAAGGCGGGATCGGATAACCTATTAGGTATACACACCAAGTCACTTCGATTAGATCAAGGTGATATGTCTAGTAAGTTTGATTTTTTCCATTGGAGCACGAGATTATTTCCTAGTCATGTGCGGGTCTCCATGGAAAAATGAAGAGGTGGAAAGAAGATATCAAACTTGGTTTGACATAGTGAGATCATGGATAGGTTTCTCATCTTTTTCCGAATTCTTTTAGGGATATGTCTTATATACAATGTAATACATTTTTTTCTTAAGAGGTTTATCAGTTTATAAGATATCTAAGAGAATTTTTGGGTTATTACCTTTATAGTCAAGATCATCAGAGGATATTTGTTGACACAAATATCAGATTTTTGATGGGACTATATGATGAGGAATAAGGCAAAGAATGTTACATATTGGAGGATATATTAGAAGATAGTCCCACATTGCATATGACACTATGGATCCAGAAGGTTAAAGGCATACAATTCCTATGATTTCTAGTACACTAGTACCTCATCATAGTGGGAGGTTCATATCCCACGGATTATGATGAAGTAGTAAGCAGTGTTTGTGCTCACTTAAGGCATGGAGTTATGAAGAGGTAGTTAGAATCTTGGTATTCTAACATAGCTTAGGTTCCTATAGAAGCACCTAAAGGGATAAAAGCCATAGGTGTAAGTTGGTCTATAAGAGGAACACATGAGTAGATGGAAAGCTTAAGTTTTATGTGGCTAAGACTATAGCTAAAGATTATAGTTTGAAACTTTGTTTCAACTATCGAAAACCTTTTCAATTGTGGTCATACTCAAATCCATCATATTACTCCTATCTATTGTAGTGTCTCATTTATGAGATATAATGCCTAAACATTTTCATAGAAAATGGCCTTGTGTGTATAAGAAGTCATAAGGAAGCATGGTGATGCTCTAAGATCTTGCAAGTAAATGACAATCTACTCATTGGATATGATGTAGGGATATTGTCATCACTCAATATTTGGTAGTCTACTCAGTTCTAGATGAAAATCTAGAGGAAGATGCAATATATTATCAAGGTTAAGATCCTTTATGATTGCAAGAATAGGAAAATTGCGCCATGTCACGCACATAAATGAGCATTTGGTTAAGTACATGATGAAAAACTCCAAGAAGAGTTTGTTACTCTTTGGATTTGAAGTTGTCTTTCTTAGGATCAATGTCCTTAGTATTTGTGAAGAGAGATCGCATTAAGATGGTATCCAATGCCTCTGCAATAGATAACCTTAAGCATGCGATGTTATGTGCTAAACTAGATATTTGTTTTGCTTTAAGAATAATGAGTGGATATTAGTTAATTTCTTAATTAGAGCTTTGGGTAGATGTCAAACATACATTCTAGTTTCTTTGAAGAATGAGGGATTATATGTTTGTGAGTCTTTGCGATGAGTTGGTAATCCTTTCATATAGGGAAATTTGACTTCAGTTTGATAAGAACTCTCGCAGGTCTACCTCTGGGTATGTGTACACTCTAACTTTTTGTTTTTGTTTTCGTTTCTATATCAACAAAGGAAGCCTTCTGGAATATGGGTAGTTCCCTTTACCATATTGTCTAAGATCATGTTATGTGATAACATTGGGACGGTCGCATGGTCTAAAGAACTAAAGTACCACTAGAAAAGGAAACACATAAAGAGAAAGGGTTACCTTATTGTGAGATATTACAAGGAAGTGATATGACTATAGAGTAGGATCTTTTTGCCATGCCCAGTCTGCTTTTGGGGCTAGTGGGAGTTTGTTGGAATTAAGCCCCTAAAAGTAAGACATGATGTAACAAAGTTAGACTTTACTATCCCCTTGCTATCCCTTGGGTGTATTGACATTGATTTTAGCATTCAACCCAAGTCTTTTACATTGTACATGACTTGGGTACATTAGGACTTGCATAAAAGATATAAGTCATGGGTTCCTTATAAGTAGATAAGTTGTCCATAGTTGGTTTATGGATTCGGGCAATCTAGTAGAGACTATAGTGCACCACCTCCTAATTGAAGGGATGACTTGTCTTGGCCGTCGAGATGAGTTTCCCATGGTGAGTGCATTAGTGTATGCAGTGCACTGGACATGACCTACAGTGAATCATGACACAAGGCTATCAATTGTCATGATTCACCAAGTTATTATACTGCATGGTCTCTCCACTTCGAGAGGATATTGAGCCCATGCCAAAATCAACAGGAGACTTTTACCTATAGGTGAGACCCTAAAGTAGTCATATATCTCTATAAATTAGGTCACTATTGATGAAGGCTAGTGGCAACAGGTATTCTCAATATAAGCATCATGATAGCTCATGGGATTAAGACAGTGTGTCTCCTTGGGTGATCTAAAGGACATGTGACCATAAAATCTCTGGTCATAGTAATTCCTTTAGTGGAATTTGACATATGCTCCTTGGAGGTAGAGTATGTCAGTTGATCACATAATAAGTAGGATTTGTAACTCAAGGATTTAAGGGGTAATCTTGATAGGTGATAGGACTACCTTGTTAGATTATGGACACCGGTTCATGAAGAGTCTTCATAGAGTGGATAGTAGGTCATAGACCGAGCACTTAGCCTTGTTGTAATATACATAGAGTACTAGAGTGCAGTTGACTCTCTATAGTGGGATGTTGAGTTAATTTCAAAATTTGATTATGAGGGAATTAGTACTCCTATGGGTCATAATGGTTCTCATTTTGAGCTCATATTCCTTGATGACATGGTTTATGAGGGTTGAATGGGCTTTTAGTTCACTTTTGTGCATAAAAGTGTTTTGGTAATTATGCAAGGTTGCATAAGGATAAGTGAGTGGTATGTTTAAACTAGGCTAATTGATTAATAATGACCTTTTATGGTTAATTAATCAATTAGTAACCTTTTTGGGCTAGATTAAGTGACCTCACTTAAGCCTACTAAAAAGTCTATAAATACCCTTTTAGAGGTTAAGGTTTCAAGGTCTTGTCATTCTCCCTTTTTAGTCTCGAGAGAAAACCCTAACCTCCACCCTTGAGATCTCCACCATCTTAATGCCTAGGAATAAGGAAGAGTCATCGGGTGGAAAATTTGGGTGTATGAGAAATGCACTGGAATCACACAAGCCACATGCATAAGAACCGCGCGGAATGCACATAAGTCGTGTGCATGGGAAGCACACAGGCTGCATGCATGGGAAGCGCACAAGCCACATGCACGGGAAAGGCATAGGTCGCATGCAAGGGAATCGCATGTGATGTGCATAGGCCACATGCATGGGAATCGCATAAGACACATACGTAGGTAGCAACATGAGGAGAGATTCTCCAGTTTTTATAGGCATGTTCTTCACCACAAGGAACTAATCTGGGAACATGTAGATCTAGGTATAAACACATTTGTTGTAGATCTTTATTCTATAATAATTTTTGAAGCCATTATTTTCCGCTATATTAGATCTAAAGAGCCTTACAAATAGATGCATGCACCCTATGAGATCTAAGGCATGGAAACAGAGTAATCCAAGGTTCCCAATACTTTTATCATAGTAATTATCCCTGATATTTAGCAAGTTAAAATTAATTTAAAAATTCAACTCTCTATTTAAGAAAATGTTAAAATACACCCATTTAACCCCTCTTTGGTGTCACCCTACCAAACCATTATTTTTCATATTCATTAGTTTGATCTAAAAAATTAAATCATTTCCCCAAAAATATTTTCATTTATGCTACCAAATAAGCCTTTAAGACTCCAAATTTTCACATTTAAATATCCCAGGTGCTCTCTTTTGTGTATGTGTTTGTTTTTCTTTCTTTATTATTATTTTTTTATTTTTTATTTTTAGTTTTTATTTGAAAGACATGCCCCACAAGAAAAGGGTGATTTTCTATTCAAACATCAACCATATAAAAAATGGGAAAGTTATGATCATTTATTAAAATCTTTCATGATTGATTTCTAGCTATATATAAATCCTCAAAATTATCATCTAGAGTTGCCTAATTTCACATAATTTGACCGTAGTAAAAGTTGTAATAATGTTTTTTGATAAAAAAAATTTTAATGTTTTTTAGTACCCACAATTAATAAGAAAAACGGGATTGGAGGCTCTAAACCAAATGAAATCCTCACAGGATTCTAGTTAAATAAAGTCTTACACTCTAATAAAAAAACAATGGGGAAAGGTGAGACTTAGTACCAAAAACATTCGGCCTTATCATCTATGTGTATGACACGCAAACTAACAAGTTCAATGATTTTACTGGTCTATTTTGGACATAATTTAGTATGCAAGGATTCTCTTACCCAAGGAATGGGCCAAGCAATTTAGGAGATTGTGTGTATGTCCCCAGCAAAGCCTCTTCTCCAGCCCAAGCAGTAGCTTGAACTTTCAACAATATTTTTTTGTGTCTACTAGTGCTTTATGGAGAAAATCTATTGTCATAATGTATTGTGATGTGATGAAAACTTTCTTTAAACATCATCTACTTGTGTTTAAACTATGTTATGGACAGTATAATCTATTCTGTCTACTGAATCTTTAATAGAATAAAGAGTAGTTTTCTAGCTAATGTGTGGTAGCATTTGTTTGATTTTACTAAAAGCATAGTCCTCAAAGAAAAAGGTATCAATCTATAGGTATGAATCTTGAACTCCATAACCACCCATTAACTTCATTCTGATTGAAGGACATTTGCCCTTAATTTTGCCCATTCGGGTAGGAGAATATGTGGTTTAAGGCGATGTGTTTCAAGGAGCTATTTACTAGTTGATAGAAATAGAATAGGTTTGAACCTAGAGGGTAGGGAGGTTAGGCATGTCCTCTAGAAGAGCTAGTAATTCGAGTCAATGCAAGATTGTTTATTTGATCAATCATTTGTAACTTGATTGTAGAATGTGAGAGATTAAAAATAATGATAGTAAAAACAATTGAACTTCATAAAACAAATAGAGTCAAATCTTTAACACTTGTCCATCTTAATTACACATGACTTGAAACAATTAATGAACACAAACCAATCCATGAAAAATGAAATTAAAGAAACAAATGGACAATGAAAAGTTCAATAGAGAGGAAACACAGAAATAAACAGCCACAACCAACCTATAAAACTAAATCAAAAGAGCTCCACAATCTAACAAGCAAGTAAGCATTCCAATTTCCAACGAACATAGAAATGAAGTAAAGTTGATACAACACACCAAGGAACACCATTTGTGTCTTTTTCAGACTAGTCGCTCCACCAAATAGTTGAGTAGTGCTTCCATCCTTCCAGAGTGGCATTTGTAGGATTGGATAAAGCTTTAGTCCTCCATCTCCTTGCTTGTTCCAGTAGCTGCTTCATCCAATCCACTTTTTGTCACCTAGCACATTAGTTTTTTATGTGCCACAAAAAAGTAGATAGAGATTTTGATTTATATAAATTAAGAATAATAACAAATTGAAATTGAATTGACCAAACCAAAAAAATGAGGAAAAAAAATGTTTTCATTGAGCAAAGAGTAAATAAACAAGATCAATACAAGAAACAACAAAGAAGATAATCAATTACGAGTAACAAGTAGATATATGCACCCAATAAAATGAAGAAGCAACAAAAAAATAGTACAAGAGATGATTATTTTTTATCTTACCTGATTATGGAGTGTTGATCCAATTCTTTCGCCATCAAGATATATATCTTGTACATGAGCAATCTTGTTCCAATATTCCCCTATTCCTGGTTTGCATCTTTCAACCAATGCAGAACAATTTTCAATTATCAAGTGTGTTAAGGCAAGAAGGTGGAACCTCTTTTCTGGCAAAGATGATAGTTGAGGGTAATCTTTAATCTTCAATTATGTTAGAGTAGTGAGGTGACCCTTTCCCTCTGATAGAGTTGAGAATTGTGGGCAGTCATCAATCACGAGTGTGTTAAGGGATGTGAGACTTAGTGACTCTTCCTCTTCCAACAATGCTCTAAAGTTTTCACACTCATTAATTAACAAGTAAAGTAGAGTGTTAAAAGTAGGCACTTGAAGTAGCCACATGGGAAAAATCTTCAGCTTTGGTAACCTACAAATGAACAAATTCCTTAGGCTTCCAAATTCTTGAATGTTGTCTTCCCTATCCCCATTCTTATTCCCCAAATCAAGGCTTTCACAATCTGTAATTATGAGGTTTTCTAATGCAAGTAGGTGCTTCGGCAAAGACGATAAGCATGGACATTTTACAATCATCAATGTTTTAGTGCAGTGAAGCTTTGCATCCCTTCCATAAGAGATTCCAAACGACATCCCATAATGCACAAAATCCGAAGAGAATTGAAGCATCTCCTCCTTACCTCCCTCTCTTTATGGGGAAAAGCTTTTTGTTGTATTGTTACAAACAAATACCTTAAACTCATTATCTTCCCAATATCTCTTGGTAATTCTACAAGTGACACACATTGACCTAGATGCAATATTTGCAACTGGTGCAATTTCCAAATAGAATTTGGGAGTCTCTTGATGCTATAATTGCCCATTAGGTCCAAATATCTAAGGTGCTTGAGATTACGAATGGAATTTGGTAGTTCCTCGGAGCTCGAATTATGTAAACCCAACACTCACATGTATTTAAATTTCAAGAGACAAGTAATGACAAATATATAATTTTTCAACCCAACATCACTATTTAGGAACGAAATGGTTCTTACATTGTTCAACTTCCCAAGAAATCTTGAAATTGTCTTTTTTCCTTTGGTCCATCAGTTTCCAAAATTGAAACATATCAAACTTTGGTAGAAATATTTTCACTATCAAAATTTAACATGTTACACTCAGGTTGTGCCACCAATATCGTAAGATCATGTACAAGATCATGCATTTTGAAAGAATAGCAGACTCCTAGTATATATTCCTCAACGTCTTGAAAGAATGATTTTTGTAATAATTCATCAATGTATTGATTGCCAATATCTTCTATCCATTCATTTTGTTTTGATGGTCGAATCAAATCTTGTCCCATCCATATTTGAATCAATGTAAAGTTATTGAATCGAAAGTCTTTCGAAAAAAGTGAACAAGATGCAAAACATTGTTTTTAATAAAATGACAATTCATCATAGCTTAGTTTCAATGCGAGCAAAACATCATCTTCCTTTTGTTCTAGTTTCCAAATTTCACTATCTTGCACCCTATTCCAAACATTTTCCTGTCTTTAAATAAAACAAGTCTCCTAAAGTTCTTACTGCCAGAGGAAGACCTTTGCATTTTTTGACAATATCCTTTCCAATCCTAACTAGTCTTAGATACAGGTTATCTTGACCATCCTTGAATGCACAATTAATAAATAGAGACAAACACTTTTCATAGAAAAGACCCTTTATTTCATACATCGAACAAGCACCCATGATGGAGGCTACCAATTTATCACGTGCATGTAGTGACAATTATTTTACTTCCCTTAGCACCACCATCTAATAAGGCTTTTAACTCAAGCCATTTATCTCGATTCTTACTCCACACATCATCTAAGATAACTAAGTATTTTTTATCATTTAATACATTTCTAAGACCGCGTGCGAACTCATCCATGGGTAAATCATCACATGTGCCATGAGTGGCAAAAGTAAAGATTTCTTTTATTAACCTTTTAACATCAAACTCATCTGAAACACAACCCACATTCTTTTCTGAAAATGAGAAACTACTCTCCCATTATTATATATTGATTTTGTCACGACCCAAATTCTGGGCGACCCAAAATTTGGCCCATGACCCCAAGTCAAAGGTTTGACCCTAAGGGTTCCTCCATTCCATGCTGGCAGTCAACCAAAACACTCTATTTTTTTTTTCTTCTATACATACCTCACACTAGAGTTTTCATCAACTAATAATATCCCAAACACTGCTCAAAAGCAACAAGATGTATTAATTATCATTACAATCCAAATTAAAAGTTCTTAGTTAAACAACTTAATCAAACTAGGGTCTCATTACACATCCATAGTTCACAATTTATTAAAACAAGTCCCAATAGCACAAACACAATAGATAAGACACGCTCCACTAAACCACTCCAGGTGCATCTTGAAGTGCTCTCTGTCCCACCTGTGGATCCTCAATAATGATATCTACATCTAAAAGATGTAAAAAAAAAAAAAAGGGTGACCGTTACACATTGCTCAATAGGGTGCCTAACACCCAAAGGGTTAATGGGGATTACTAAGTTTCAAAGAACACAAAAGAAACATTTCTACAGTATTAATCAAGCCACGTAATTTAATATCTAATATTATACACAATTCCACAACATTCAACAATTAAATGAAATGCATATGAACGTGTGACACACAGTCATACAATGCACTATCATTCTTGGGCTTTCACTGAAGGATACGCGTCCGCACCCAAATACACTCCCCATTCGGAGTCTTCCCAAGGTAAATTTTTGGGTCTTTCACCCTTGGAATCTCTCTCCCTTCTTAATTCGCCTCACACGGGCTTTAAATTTTCATCATTATTTTTTTTTTCTTTTCCATTTCATACACTTTTTACAATTTTTATCCTTTCTTCACACACCCATGATGCAAATGAATGTCATGATTCCAAAATCTCCCAACAATTCCAACAATTTCAACAATTCCAACATTTCCAATAATCCAATAAAATAATTTTCCACATCAAAATTTTCGAAAATATCCCAACAAATTTTAAAAAATTCACACATCAATAAACTTGAAATTATATCACAATTTCAGAATTTTTCAACAATTTTAATAATTTCCTATATTTGAAAATAATTAATTTTCTACAATAAAATTACCGAAAATATTCCAACCAATTTTTAAAAAATTCACATATCACTAGATTTGAAATTATACCATAATTTCGGATTTTTCCCACACTTCTAATAATTTTTAACAACCGAACACAATTATTTATCAACAAAAAAGAAATTCTCAAAATTATATAAATTCCAAATCATCCAAAAAAAAAATTTCCTACAACACCAATATTACCTACTTAACTCATAATGACAAGATTTATAATTTTTTTTTTCAATGAAAAACGTATTTAATTAGAGTTTTAGGGTTAGGTTCACCTACCACAGATCTAAGAATTCGACCGTTAAAATCATGATGGGCCACAGCAGAATTGTTCATCTCGTCGAGTAGAACACCTCCTCAAAATTTGAGTCAAAACAGACGTCATTCGATCGTCCAAACGGCCAATGAAAGTTTCAGCGACAAGGAAATTCTCCACAGTCTGCCACTGCTCTCTTTCTTTCCTATTCTGCCACTTTTCCAACTCTCTTCCTTTTTTTTTTTTTTTCTTTAAAACAAAAAAGCCCACTTTCTTTATTTCAACCACCAGCCACACAAGCCCATTTCATTTTGTTTTTAATCTAACCACAGCCAACTGCACGACCCAATATTCAAAGGCCCATTGAATCATTTTTATTTCTTTTCTTTTGTTTATTCCATTTGTTTTTGTTTCATTTCCATTTTTTTTAACACACAAATTAATTTATTAAACACCAATCCAAAAATTTAATTTTCTCAATTTTATTAATAATCAATTTAATTTATTATTATTTTTACTTAATTAATTATAATTAATTCTAATTAATTCACTTATCATTTTCGTTTTCGTTTTTCGTTTTCGAAAATTTTCAATTTCTAAAGTCCTAAGAAATTTTCTACCATAAGGCTAACGTGGCACAAAATTTTCAACTCGCCTAATCGACCAATTCAATAAATCGAATTTCACCAATCCAAAATTAACACATGTTCTCCAAACACTTTTCTTTTTTACTTTTCAACCACCACACAAAAGAAGACTTTTCAAACTAAAATTTCCAACGTGGCCTAAATTACCCGATCATTACATCCTACCCCCTTAAAAGAAATTTGGTCCCGAAATTTAAATGAGCTTACCTTAAAAATCGTAGAAGAGTTGCGGATAGTGTCGTCTCATTTCTTCTTTAGGTTCCCAAGTGGCTTCTTCTATCCCATGGTGTTGCCACCACACTTTGATTGTAGGGATCATCTTATTTCTGGACCTATGTTTTTCAACTTCTCAAATTCGTAAAGGTTCCTCCACATAAGAAGTATCTTCACTAATTTGAACATCTTGCAAGTCCACTACCCAAGTTGGATCTGGAGTACACTTCCTTAGCATTGACACATGGAAAACATCATGCACAAGGGACAACTGTTGAGGCAAGATTAACTTGTATGCCACTGGACTAACTCTCTTATCAATCTAAAATGGTCCCACAAATCTAGGGGCTAACTTCCCATTTTTCCCAAATCGAAATATGCCTCTTCGAGGGGACACTTTTACAAACACCTAATCCCTTTCCTCAAACTCCAAGGGCCTTCTCCTTTGGTCTGCATAGCTTTTTTGTCTATCTTGGGCAGTCTTAAGCTTTTCCTTGATGAGTTGTATCTTTTCTGTAGTCTCTTGGATAATCTCAGGTCCCAACAAACGACTCTCACCCATTTCTATCCAACACAAGGGCGATCTACAAGGTCTCCCATAAAGTGCTTCATAAGGTGTCATGCGAATACTAGATTGGTAACTGTTGTTATAAGCAAACTCTACCAAAGGTAGGTAATCTACCCATTTTCCTCCAAAATCCAAAACACAAGCCCTTAACATGTCTTCTAAGATCTGGATCACTCTTTCTAATTGACCATCTATCTAAGGATGAAAAACGATGCTAAAATTTAATTGGGTGCCTAAAGCCCTTTGTAAACTCTGCCAAAACTGAAAAGTAAACTTAGGGTCCTTGTCAGACATTGTAGTCAAAGGTATCTCATGTAATCTCCCAATCTCCTGTATATACAACTTAGCTAAAGAGTTCTTGGAATCAGTAGTCTTCATGGCTAGAAAATGAGCTGACTTAGTAAGACGGTCCACAATTACCCAAACTCCATTTTTCTTGCTTCTAGTTCTTAGCAACCCTATCACAAAGTCCATAGTGATGTGATCCCACTTCCACTCAGGTATAGGTAAAGGTTGCAACAACCCTACAGGCTTTTGGTGTTCAACTTTCACTTGCTGACAAATCTAGCAGTTGGCTACAAATTGAGTATTGTCTCTCTTCATCCCATTCCACCAGAACTGTCTCTTTAAGTCTTGATACATCTTGGTATTCCCAGGGTGGATGGTATACTTTGCCCTTTGAGCATATGCTAGAAGTTCATTCCTCAACTCCACATCTCTTGGCACACACAACCTTCCTTTAAATCTCACACTCTCATCTACATGTATAGAGCAATTTTCATCTACTTCACCTTTTACCAACCGGGTTTTAACTTTTTCTAAAAACTCATCATGGACTTGGGTCTCCACTATTCTTTGGATAAACATTGGCCTAGCCGATATACTGTACAAGCATGGACCATGTCCTTCCCAACCAAGACATAGCTCAAAATCCTCAATAATTGCATGCATCTCAAACTCTCTCAACCCCAAGTTAGACAACTAACCATAGTTCTTCCTACTCAAGGCATGTGCTATAACATTTGCCTTCTCAGGATGGTAATGAAGAGCAAAATCATAATCTTCCAATGTCTCCATCCATCTCTTCTGCCTAGAGTTCAGATCCTTTTGAGTGAAAATGTATTTTAAACTCTTGTGATCAGAGTAAACCTCAAAATTCTCTCCATATAAATAGTGTCTCCAAGTCTTAAGGGCAAACACCACTACTGCAAACTCCAAATCATGTGCTGGATAATTCAGCTCATGCTGCTTTAATTGTCTTGAGGCATAAGCTACCACCTTGCCTTGCTGCATTAGCACACACCCTAGCCTCACTGTAGAAGCATCACCATAAACCGTAAACAACTCTCCACTAATAGGAGCAGTTAACACTGGAGTAGTGGTCAATTTCCGCTTCAATTCCTAGAAAGCATTCTCACACTCCTCATTCCATGCAAACTTCACCCCTTTTCTAGTCAACCGAGTCATTGGTGTTGTAATCCTAGAGAAGTCTTCCACAAACCTCCTATAATATCCAGTCAACCCCAAGAAACTTCTAACCTCAATCAAGATGTCATCCACAAAGACAATCACAAACTGATCCAAGTAAGCACGAAATATTCTGTTCATTAAATCCATGAAAGCAGCGAGGGCATTAGTTAACCCAAAAGGCATGACTAAGAATTCATAATGCCCATATCTCATTCTAAAAACGATTGTCGGAACATCTTCTTCCCTAACCCTCAATTGATGATACCCAATTCTCAAGTCAATCTTACTAAAATACTTCAAACCCTTCAACTGATCAAACAAATCATCTATCCTTGGGAGAGGATACTTATTCTTCACAGTAACTCTATTCAACTTCCTATAGTCAATACACAACCTTAGTGTGCCATCCTTTTTCAACTCTCTATGTGGTGGTAAACCTGGTAACTCATCTAGGAATACATCCTGGAACTTTCTCACCATTGGAATTTCTATAATGTCCTTCTAGGCTTTTTCCTTACCACGAAGGCAAGCTAGGAAATTTATTGATCCCTTCCTCAACACATACTGATAGCATGGATCGAACTGCGAAAGAGGCAAACTAACACACTTCCCTCTAACAAAGCAAACCTCAAATCCATCTGGTAAACAAAATATTACCCTGTGGCGATGACAATCAATAAGCGCTCTATACACCGTCAACCAATCCATTCCTAATATAACATCATACCCAGTCATATCCAAAGTCCTCAAATCCACATTAAGTGCTCTATCTGCCAAGGTAATAAAGCACCCTTTGCATATTCTATCAACTTTAGAATTCGTACCCATAGGAGACTCAATAAGTAACAAATTTTCTACTATTTCTGTTTTCAATCCCAATGCATTAGCACAAGATGTAGAAATGAAAGAATGAGTTGCACCAGTATAAAAAAAAAAAACACGCACCCAAGTACTATATACCAAAATCATACCTTCCACCAAAAGGGCGTCTTCCTCTGACTCTGTTGGGGTAAAGGCAAAAACTCTTCCTGTTGCCTGCCTTCCCCTACCTCTAGTATTCGATCCCTGAGAAGAACGGGTTTGACTACTCATGGTAGTTGTCTTAGTTCCCTACACTGCTGGGGGTAATTGTGGCATCTGATAGTAAGGCAACTAAAACTAAGGAGGCTAGAAAGACACTACCGGCCGCTGCTAAGAACTTCCCTGAGACTGAGGTCGAGCCTATTGTAAGCCCCGCAATGGGCAAGCCCTCCATAAGTGGTCTCCCGCTCCACAACCATAACATACTCTATTAGTAGTCGCTCTCTAAGCATTCTGCTCACCTCCTACATAGAACGAGGAATGTCCTTCAAACTGTTGAGTCCTTTGCCTCTACTGCGGGCCCTGAGATCTCCTCTATGAACTTTCCCCCATTATTTGTTTCCCTTTTCTATCCCCATTTTGCTTCCGAATTTGGTTGGTTTCCTCAATGTCCTGTTCCACCAACAAAACCCTCTTAACCAACTCAGAATAGTCCCTTATTGCCAGTGGGACTAATCTATTCCTAATAGTAGGCCTCAACCCCTGCTGGAACCTCTTAGCCTTTTCTCCTTCCTCATTGATCATCCCCAAAGCGAATCTAGACAACTCTAAAAAGCATGACTCAAACTCCATCCTCTTGGCATGCTTAGCCACCTCTCCAAAATAATTGCCCTGGAAGATTCTCTCAAATTCCTCCTAAGTCATAACCTCAGTGTCATAAACTCTTTTCATTGATTCCCACCAGAAATCAACTTTGTCAACAAACATGTATGCTGCCAGACCTACCCTTCTTTCCTCAAGTATGTCCAACCCCACCAGAATTCTTCTCATCCTCCTCAACCAATGCTCAACTGCTTCCACACTAGGCTCTTCATTAAAAGATGGAGGCTGCATCACCATGAATCTCTTCATCGCTTCCATCTGGCTCATTACTGGCCTCTCAATGCAGTTCCTTCTATGTGAGTGGTCTAAATCCTCATGACCCTAGGTACCTCTTGATCTCCTGGAACCCTGGCCTCTCATCAATTGGACAGTCTCTCTCAACTCCCTTCTTACTTCTCGAAGTTCTTCTCTTACTGAATCTAACTCCTCATTTCTCTCAGATCTTCCTCTTCTGGTCCTTCTCGCCATTTCAAATTTAACAATCCCTAATTCAACCACATTACAAAGGTGAGCAAAATAAATTCACATGTACCCATTTAGCAACTTCAATAACTGTCAAAACTTTCACTTTCATACAATCAAAATACATAATTCAATTAATAATCAACTAGTTAACTAACACATACAAAAAATTATAACATTAAAATACACACAAACACCCACAAACATTGACCCCAAGGTATTATTGCAACCTTGGCTCTGATACCACGCTGTCATGACCCGAATTCCAGGCGACCCAAAATTTAGCCCATGACCCTAAGTCAGAGGTTTGACCCTAAGGGTTCCTCCTATTCCATGATGACAGTTAACCAAAACACTCTGAAATTTTTTTTCTTCTACACATAACTCACACTAGAGTTTTCATCAACTAATAATATCACAAACACTGCTCAAAAGCAACAAGATGTATTATTTATCATTATAGTCCAAAATAAAAGTTCACAGTTAAATAACTTAATCAAACTAGGGTCTCATTACACATCCATAGTTCACAATTTATTAAAACAAGTCCCAATAGCACAAACACAATAGATAAGACACGTTCCACTAAACCACTCCAGGTGCATCCTGAAGTGCTCTCTGCCTCACTTGTGGATCCTCAAGAATGATATCTACATCTAAAATATGTATAAAAAAAAAGGGTGACCATTACACATTGCTCAATAGGGTGCCTAACACCCAAAGGGTTAATGGGGATTACTAAGTTTCAAAGAACACAAAAGGAACATTTCTACAGTATTAATCAAGCTACGTAATTTAATATCTAATATTATACACAATTCTACAACATTCAACAATTAAATGAATGCATATGAACGTGTGACACATAGTCATATAATGCACTATCGTTCTCGGGCTTTCACTGAAGGATACGCATCCGCACCCAAATACACTCCCCATTCGGAGTCTTCTCAGGGTAAACTTTTGGGTCTTTCACCCTAGGGATCTCTCTCATTTCTTAATTCGCCTCACACGGGCTTTAAATTTTCATCACTATTTTTTTCTTTTCCATTTCATACACTTTTTATAATTTTTATCCTTTCTTCACACACCCATGATGCAAATGAATGCCATGATTCCGAAATCTCCCAACAATTCCAACAATTTCAACAATTCCAATATTCCCAATAACCTAATAAAATAATTTTCTACATCAAAATTTCCGAAAATATCCTAACAACTTTTCAAAAATTCACACATCGATAAATGTGAAATTATATCATAATTTCGAAATTTTCAACAATTCTAATAATTTTCAATATTCAAAAATAATTAATTTTCTACAATAAAATTACCGAAAATATTCCAACCAATTCTAAAAAAAATTCACATGTCACTAGATTTGAAATTATACCTTAATTTCGGAATTTTCCCATACTTCTAATAATTTTTAACAACCCAAGGCAATTATTTATCAACCAAAAAGAAATTCCCGAAATTATATAAATTCCAAATCATCCAAAAAAAAAACTCCTACAAAACCAATATTACCTACTTAACTCATAATGACAAGATTTACAATTTTTTTTCAATGAAAAACGTATTTAATTAGAGTTTTAAGGTTAGGTTCACCTACCACAGATCTAAGAATTTGACTGTTAAAATCATGATTGGCCACCATAGAATTGTTCCTCTCATCGAGTAGAACACCTCCTCAAAATTTGAACCGAAACGGACATCGTTCAGCCGTCCAAACAGCCGGTCAAAGTTCCTGCAACAAGGAAATTCTCCACAATCCGCCGCTGCTCTCTTTCTCTCCCGTTCTGCCACTTTTCCAACTCTCTTCCTTTTTCCTTGTTTTTTTTTTTTAACAAAAAAAAAAAACACTTTATTTATTTTAACCACCATCCACACAAGCCCATTTCATTTTGTTTTTAATCCAATCACAGCCCACTACACGACCCAATATTCAAAGGGCCATTGAATCATTTTTATTTATTTTCTTTTATTTATTCCATTTGCTTTTGTTTCATTTCCAATTCTTTTTTTTTAACACAAATTAATTTATTAATCACCAATCCAAAAATTTAATTTTCTCAATTTTATTAATAATCAATTTTATTTATTTATTTATTTACTTAATTAATTTTAATTAATTTTAACTAATTCTAATTAATTCACTAATCATTTTCGTTTTCGAAAATTTTCAATTTCTAAAATCCTAAGAAATTTTCTACCATAAGGCTGACGTGGTACAAAATGTTCAACTCATCTAATTAACCAACACAATAAATTAAATTTCACCAATCCAAAATTAACACGTGTTCTCCAAACACTTTTCTTTTTTACTTTTCAACCACCACACAAAAGAAGACTTTTCAAACTATTATCTGGTCATTACAGATTTGGCCAGAGTAGTCTTGCCAAGATCATCAATTCCAACCAAGGGAAGAACATAAACATTTTCCTCATCTCTTGACTGCAATAGAAGTTGTATAATATTTTCTTGGGGAATTTATGTAACCATACACCAAGGGGCAAAATTTTGCCTTTTGGAAACTTTACTTTTTACTTTTCAAATTCAATGGATTTTGTGAAAAATAAACCACCTTTCATACACTGTAATAGTGATATTGAGGGTCCTTCCAAAAATACCCTCATGCACTTTGATATAATCAATTGCTCAGAAAAGCCATGTTTCACTTAAGCCAATGACATGGCTCATATGACATGTAGACACTCCACGTGGCAATATTTTAAAAAAAATATTTACTAAAATATAATAGTGAGATTTACCCGAAATCCTTTCTTCTGTGTTGAATCAAAACCCTAAATCCCTTCTTCTCTCTTTGAACCAAACCCCCCAAATCCCTTATTCTCTCTTGAACCAAACTCTAACTCCAAAAACCCATATTTTTTCACTTTCTTTCACAGCCACAATTTGCGAGGGGAGCTTGCAGCGAAAACAGAGAGAGGTGGTCCGAGCTGAGAGGAGCTTTCCCAGGTACGAATGTAATGGATTTATGCGTTTATTTGGGTTGTTATTATTGCTTGTTGAGATATTTGACAGAAAATTAGGTAATTTTTTAAAAATATCGCCGAGATTTCGGTATTAATGGGTATTTTTACCCATTTTTCAAAAAAAATAAATACAGGAAATCTCACTGAAACTAGTGAGGTTATAAGTTTGTAACTGTCAAAAAATAAAAATAAAATTCTAGGCTTTAAGTTGTAGGTCTTAAAAAGAGGCTTTGATGGATATAAAAGGAAAAATTGATTAATTAAAGAAATAGTGTATTTGAAGTTTAGGTGTGGTTCAGTGGTTGGCAAAGGTAGCACTCCACTTACCAGTCCAGCTCGCACACGCACACAGATCCAGAATTTGTAGGCAAAGGTTACGGTTTTCAGCCTGGCTCAAAAATCGTGGATTTAGGGTTTGTAAAATTTAAATCCAATGGCATAAAAGCAAATATAACCCTAGAACAGATCCAGAAAACACAAGGAGCAACAAAAATAAAAGCATTTTTTTTCCTTGGGAGTTTTGATGGATTTCTCTCACTAAACTTAGTTTAGAGTGATTTTTTATGGTTAGACATTTAATAAGACAAAAGATGACTTGTTCCTGCATTAATATTTCCTAAGGGAGTGTTGTGGAAGGAACCCTCTAAAGGAATAAGTTCCTTCATTACTCATAAGCTTTATAGGTTTTTATTATGTTTTATTTACATCTTGTGGTTAACTGAACTTCTGTTATCTTTAGGAGTTCACTGATAAGCTGATTAAGGAGAATGAATTTGATGCAGATCAAAAGGATGCATTTAAGGTGATATGTAATTGATGATATGCATGTAACTGATTGCTCTTGCATGTAATTAACCATACCATGAACTTAAATTGTTTTGGTTGCTCAGAATTTTGTCAAAGACAATGTTCGAGAGGCAAAAAAAAGCCAATAAATAGGTATTTTATAGCAGATACCAATCGTTGCAATAGTTTTGGTCTTGCACATAAATTTCAAATATGTTGAGTACTTGTCAATTCCTTTTCTTGTAGGCTAGAGAAGCCCGAAAAAAGGCCTTGCAGAAATGAGTTAATAGACTAAAGCAGCATTTGAAAACATGAAGTTTAACAAGTTCTACTCAGTCCAGACCGATGATACTCCTAACATATCAAATGTTAAGGTACAATTTTTTTTTTTTTTTGCAAAAGCTAATATTATTAACACCGCCTAATTAAAAGAAGGTGCACAAATGTACACAAGAAGTTTAGAAATGAGACATAAAGGCAATTAGATTGAGAGATTAACAAAAGCACCTCTCTATAATCATCAAGAGCCCAACCAATCAACACAATCTAATATGGACAGTCATGTTAAAAACCAGAGAGAGCATAAGAAAGAATTTGTTAGAGTTTGTTCCGATTATTCTTCATTGACAAAAATTTTAAAATGTTAAGGTACAATTTTGAACATCTCTTCTATTGAAAGAACATAATATCTTCGATACCACTATTTTTGTTTCTCCATATGAGACTATTGATAGCCTATGAATCTTGTGCATTTTGAAGCTGGCCTTGATGCGATATTCAAGATCATGGTGTATTGCTATAAGTCGTTCCCTACATAAATAGTCAAAAATTAATCTCTTGATGGAATATATGTTTAATTTATTTATCTGTCCCATGCTAACATAACCTATCTACTATTTTTAATATCAACTAACTGATCGCCCAAAAGCTTTGTCATTATGTGGCCATTTTTTTTCCTTGGTATCCAAATGGATCAATATGACACTATTTCTAAATGGTTTGACTTTTACTTAGCTAATTAAGTTGAGTTTTTTCTGTTGAGTCACCTTGTTTTCACTTGGCCATGGTTTATTAAGGGTATGTTTTGCCATCCATTCTGTGAATAAGTACAAAAAATAGTTGATTGGTTGTAGCATATCAATGAATTTGGCCTCTTCTGTTAGAGCAGACACTTGTTAATGAATACTAATTGCATTATCTTCTTTGTGCCCTCTCTACATATTTTTCAGGAAATAACTATGACTCATTAATCTTTAAATAGTAATTATTGTTGTTTGGAATGCCTTTCAGGCACCGTTTATAAACAAGTATTATGGGAAAGCTCATGAAGTTCTGTGATTGGGCTCATCAACCGCCAGTATTTCTACTGCAAAAGATGCCAATTGGTTTGCATTGGGGACTATAGCTAGCTATTGATTCTAGGATATGTTTCATGATGAAAGTTCATAATGGAACCCTAAATGTGTGCTAAATCTGGTGGTTCTTTCTCGGTTTCTCAAGTTTGTCTTAGCTTTCCAATTTATGTACTTTGTTAGAAGTTCCAATTTTGTCCCATCAACATTATTTCTTGTATTCCCAAAAGGTTCAATTCTGCCAATGCCATGAAATACAAATAGTTATTGATCATTTATGGAGGTTTAAATGATTGTGGATGATATAAGCATTTACAAAACGAAATTGCATACTCGTGCAGCGTTTGGCATGATGGAAAATATCATAGTGGTAATAAATCTTTGTTTAGCAAGGTGATTAGCTTCTATGTGTAGCTATCAGAGTAATAAAGCCATAGAATTTTATATTTACGAATGATTTTTAAAAATAATTATTTTTAATGATATGGGTCATTTTTTTCCAAATTAAATTAAATAAACTTCTACTACTGTTTTTGTAGAAAAAAATTGGAGTCCATGCGCATTTTTTGTCAATTGTGAAAGTTTTTTTTAGCATTTTTAATAATTTAATGATACATTTTTTAAAGTATTTAAAATGTCATAAAATATGTTTTAATATACGTATTTTTTAATTTTAAAATAAATCTCTTAAATATATTAAATCAATTAATGCTACTTTTCTTATAAAAATTTAATAAATATTATATTTATTCATACTTATATCAACTACATTACACTTATTTGATAAATATTTGGCCATTTTATGTCAAAGAGAACAAAAACTTGAAAAACTTTTGTTGCATTTGATTTGATTGTACCACAGTGGACAATTAATAACTAGAGGTCAACATATTACCAATATTTATGATGCACCTACCACATAATAACTTCACACTCACTCCACATAATGATAGTCTCCAATTGTAGGCTTGTAGAAGACTTCATTCACTTGTTTCATCCCATCCAACTTTAGTGACTTGTAACTATGGACTCATTATGGAACATTAAATGCATGTATGTACTAGCTACATCTCTTGCACAGGCGGAACTCCATTCCAACTTCAACCATTTACTCAATTTGGTTGACATCACATCCTCAACAACTCATATTCATTCCTATTTACACCTCATATTCTACCACCTATACACGTTGCAGATCACAACCTCCCTCTTCTACCTACCCATTCCTCCATTGTAGTTAACCTACCCTTTGAATCTAAGATTTTCACCGGCATAATCGTCAACAATTTGCTACAATAACAACAACAATAAGGTTTGTTTTTCATTGTTTTCTGCACATATTTTCTCTTGGTTGTGGCAACCACTCTTTTGGGAATTGCTTGAATTCCTTTTTAAGCTATTTGTGGTTGGCTTGGATGCAATGAATTGAAACTTTTCATCTCTAACTTCCATCACTGAATTTTTAACAATATGTAGTGCCATTACAAGGACCAAACATCATGCTGCCTAAAAAGAAGGTTAGACATGGCTTAACGTCAACTGTACCTGAGGAAGTCCAACATGACCTTTTCATGCCTTGCCACCCACCGATGAGCACGAATGTGATAAGCTCATAGAAAAACGACCAATTGACATTGAGCATGTCATACTAATTGTTGGGTTTGAAGAACATGGTGTTGCTGAGTTACTAGATTTTTACAAATTGAGACCACTTATACAACTAACGCAAGAATGTTATCCAACTCCTGTGCGAGCATTTTACAGCAATATCAAAAATGTTGACGAGGAGAAATATTCGTTCACACTTCATTCAAGGGAGTTGCTGTGCGAGTTTCCCCATCCCTTATTGGACGTACCTTCTCTCTGGAAACACCCAAGAAAGCTATTAACTTGTGTATTCCAGAGATTGATATAAAGGCAATGTCAAACACAATAACAAAGGAATTATGCGGCCATTCTTTTCAGTTGGGTACAAGCGTTGAACGTAGATCTCTTCTTCCAAAATACAAGATTCTAAGTCTGATATTGTTTCATACCGTCTTGAATAAGAAAGGTCATCTTAATGAGCTTACACTATATGTTTTGCATATTCTGTTCCACATGGCACGTCGCCTTAAAATTAATTTGCCCGCACTTATTTGCCATAACATGATAGAGGCACAACGTAGTAATGTGAGCACACATGCATTACCATATGGTTCAACTGTTTGCTTGCTTTTACAAAATGCAGGGTTGGATTTCAAGACACTGCCTTATGAGTCAATCCCGTGCATGCAACCTATGCGCATGAAAATGTCGATAGACAAACAAACATCATCATCTTCTTCGCGTAGGTCAACTAAAAGTTCTCAGCTTGGGGATATTTACGCAATGTGCAAATCAATGAACAATCAATTGAAGATTGTGCGTCAACAATGCGATCGTTCCATTGCAGCATGGAAAGCATTGCACCTTGATGCTCTACCTCCTACGCCATCACAAACAGATGACGAGGAAGATGGTGATGATGATGGTGGAGATGAAGAAGACGAAGATGCACCGACTGATGGAGATGAGTAACCTTAGTTTCTGGCCGTCTTACAACCGAATGCGTATGTGTGTGCACAACATTTTCATGGATTCTGTAATAAGTTTATAAAATCTCGTTCTCAAACAACTTCTTAACTCCTTTTACTTTAACGCTTTCTAATGCTTGTTGATATGCATGCTTTCATTAATCATCAGTAAACTTTATACTCTCTTGCACCAATTTTCAACACTCTATGCAATATTTATGTGTAAATGTGATGCTAGTTATGAAGTTGGTTTAAGTTATTTTGAATGTTTGAATGACATTTTGCCCATTTTCCAATCTTAGTATGTATTGACTCTATATTTTAGGCTTCAACACATATGAAGCAATTGTTCATACATTTTATTTCAATGTGAACGTGTAGGGCTAGCCCTTCATACGTTGGGCCTGCCTCCCATGACCATACTGTCCAATCAACAAGTAAGATAAAGTCACTATGAAGGCATGCCGCCTGCACAAGGGGCATGCCTATCTTTTTTATACTACACAAATAATAACTACGATTAGGTTTTCACCCACTTGCATGCATGTCATATGAAAGGTGTGCCCCTAATTTGGCTACTGCACATGGCATCTTCGACACATAGGTATGCCTGTGAAATAAAGGGTGGGCCCTTATTTTGTGTATTGCATATAACATAAGATTCCAAAGTTTATCATACCATTGGGGATGTGTATGACATGAAGACGATGGCCATAGTTTTCCTTCATGCTGATTCCTACAAAAAAAAAAACGTTTTCATTACCTAATACTTTATTTCAAATTTATATTATCATTTTATTTTATATTATCTTTATTTTTTTAACTACTTTTTTTATTTAGCTCATTATTAATTTTTTTTATTTACCCATTTACTTTTATTTAATTTCAAAATTTTGTATTTTTAAATATTACAAAAATAGTTGTACTCAGAATTTGCTACAATAAAAAAAAATGATGAAGTCCTAATATTTTATAACTTAAAATTAATTTGATTAGATAAATGATTAATAATTTTAATTATTTAAACAAATTAATATTAATAGAAAAATTGTCACCACATATTTGTAATAAATTTTTAAAAATCATATCTCAAATCAAATATTTGATATAAATCAATTTAGTTTTTACTTAAAATGTAATAAAATATGTTTTAATAAAAGTATTTTTTTAATTTTAAAATAAATCACTTGAATATATTAAATGAATTAATGTTAATTTTTTTATAAAAATTTAATAAATACTATCTTTAATTGTACTTATATCAATTACACTTACAAAACATCTTTAATATATATATATATATATATATATATTACAAATTTTGCGAATGATGTACAAATGTTTCCAAACCGTGTTTCAAGGTGGGGATCAACCATGAATCCCTTCTTATGGGTTGCCAAATTAAATTATGGTCCATCCATGGTAAGAAGGGGGTCCCGAAATCATTAGGCTCATATGTACCAAATTTAATGAAGGATGTACCAAATTTTGTGAAGGATGTACCAAGGGTCTGAAAATGCGTTCCAAAGTGGAGATCGACCCCCAATCACTTTGTTATGGGTTTCTAAATGAAATTATGACCCATCCATGGTCAGATGGGGGTCCCGAAATCATTAGGCTCGGATGTACCAAATGTAATGAAGGATGTACCAAGGGTCCGAAAATGAGTCACGAAGTGGGGATCGACCCCCAATCACTTTGTTATGGGTTTCTAAAAGAAATTATGGACCATCCATGTTGAAATGGGGGTCTCGGAATCTGTAGGATCGGATGTACCAAATTTTGAGAAGGATGTACCAAATTTTGTTAAGAATGTACCAAGGGTTCCAAAGTGTGATCCAAAGTGAGGATCAGCCCCAAATCACTTTGTTATGGGTTTCTAAATAAAATATTGGCTCATTCATGGTCAGAAGGGGGTCCCCGAATCACTAGGCTCGGATGTACCAAATTTAATGAAGGATGTACCAAATTTTGTGAAGGATCTACCAAGAGTCCGAAAATGCAGTCCAAAGTGGAGATCGACCCCCAATCACTTTGTTATGGGTTTCTAAAATAAATTATGGACCATCCATATTGAAATGGGGGTCCGAGAATCGGTCGGATTTGATGTACCAAATTTGGTACATCCGAGCCTAGTGACTCTAGGACCCCCATCTGACAATGGATGAGCCACTATTTCATTTAGAAACCCATAACAAAGTAATTTGGGGCCGATCCCCACTTTGGATCGCACTTTGGAACCCTTGGTACATCCTTAACAAAATTTGGTACATCCTTTACAAAATTTGGTACATCCGAGTCTAGTGATTCCGGGACCCTCATCTAAGCATGGATAGGCTATAAATTCATTTAAAAACCCATAACAAAGTGATTTGGGGCCGATCCCCACTTCAGAACGCATTTTTGGACCCTTGGTACATCCTTCACAAAATTTCGTACATTCTTCACAAAATTTTGTACATCCTTCATTAAATTTGGTACATCCGATCCGACAGATTTCGAGACCCCCATTTCAACATGGATGGTCCATAATTTCTTTTAGAAACCCATAACAAAGTGATTGGGGGTCGACCCTCACTTCGTGACTCATTTTCGGACCCTTGGTACATCCTTTATTAAATTTGGTACATCCGAGCCTAGTGATTTCAGGACCCCCATCTGACCATGGATGGGCCATAATTTCATTTACAAACCCATAACAAAGTGATTGGGGTTTGATTCCCACTTCGGAACGCATTTTCGGACCCTTGGTACATCCTTCACAAAATTTGGTACATTCTTCATTAAATTTGGTACATCTGAGTCTAGTGATTTCAGGACCCCCATCTGAGCATGGATGGGTCATAAGTTCATTTAAAAACCCATAACAAAGTGATTTGGAGTCGATCCCCACTTCGGAACGCATTTTTGGACCCTTGGTACATCCCTCACAAAATTTGGCACATCATTCACAAAATTTGGTACATCCTTCATTAAATTTGGTACATCCGATCTGACAGATTCGGAGACCCCCATTTCAACATGGATGGTCCATAATTTCTTTTAGAAACCCATAACAAAGTGATTGGGGGTCAATCCCCACTTCGTGACTCATTTTTGGACCATTGGTACATCCTTCATTAAATTTGGTACATCCGAGCCTAGTGATTTTGGGACCCCCATCTGACCATGGATGGGCCACAATTTCATTTACAAACCCATAACAAAGTGATTGGGGGTTGATCCCCACTTCGGAACGCATTTTCAGACCCTTGGTACATCCTTGACAAAAATTTGGTACATCCTTCATTAAATTTGGTACACTCAAACCTAGTGATTCCGAGACCCCCTTCTGACCATGGATGAGCCACTATTTCATTTAGAAACCCATAACAAAGTGATTTGAGGCTGATCCTCACTTCGGATCACACTTTGGAACCCTTGGTACATTCTTAACAAAATTTGGTACATCCTTCACAAAATTTGGTACATCTGATCCGACAGATTCCGAGACCCCCATTTCAACATGGATGGTCCATAATTTCTTTTAGAAACCCATAACAAAGTGATTGGGGGTCGATCCCCACTTCGTCACTCATTTTCGGGCCCTTGGTACATCTTTCATTAAATTTGATACATCCGAGCCTAGTGAATCCAGGACCCCCATCTGACCATGGATGGACCATAATTTCATTTACAAACCCATAACAAAGTGATTGGGGGTCGATCCCCACTTCGGAACGCATTTTCGGACCCTTGGTACGTCCTTCACAAAATTTGGTACATCCTTCATTACATTTGGTACATCCGAGCCTAGTGATTACGAGACCCCCTTCTGACCATGGATGAGCCACTATTTCATTTAGAAATCCATAACAAAGTGATTTAGGGCCGATTCCCACTTCGGAACGCATTTTTGGACCCTTGGTACATCCTTCACAAAATTTGGTACATCCTTCATTAAATTTGGTACATCCGATCCAACAGATTCCAAGACCCCCATTTCAACATGGATGGTCCATAATTTCTTTTAGAAACCCATAACAAAGTGATTGGGGGTCGATCCCCACTTCGTCACTCATTTTCGGACCCTTGGTACATCCTTCTTTAAATTTGGTACATCCGAGCCTAGTGATTCCAGGACCCCTATCTGACCATGGATGGGCCATAATTTCATTTACAAACCCATAACAAAGTGATTGGGGGTCGATCCCCACTTCGGAACGCATTTTTGGACCCTTGGTACATCCTTGACAAAATTTGGTACATCCTTTATTAAATTTGGTACATCCGAACCTAGTGATTACGGGACCCCCTTCTGACCATGGATGAGCCAATATTTCATTTAGAAACCCATAACAAAGTGATTTGGGGTCGATCCCCACTTCGGATCACACTTTGGAACCCTTGGTACATCCTTAACAAAATTTGGTATATCCTTCACAAAATTTGGTAAATCCTTCATTAAAATTTGGTACATCCTATCAATTGTGTGTTGATAGCATCGACCAAATGATGATAATGGTCTCCTCTAAACTCCTTAACAATCCACTTTCCAACTTTCTAATCGAACCCAATGCGAAATGCAACTTTACATCCAACTCTAGCTAACGATCGTGGTTCACGCTGTCAATTGTCATTTTCAAAACACCTTGTCGATCGATGTCCTTCTCTGGAACACACCCACTTTTGAGATATTATATCTTCATTCTTGTCCCATTTCAAATCATCTTTCTGAATACTAAATCCGGTAACTTTGGCAAACAAGTAATAAAATGTTTTAGCCTCTTCTATGCAATTGAATTCCAATTTGTAGACTTCTCCAAACAAAATACGCTTCAACACCTTCTCTTTCAAACTGTTTACATCCTGGTGGTAACTCCCACTAGTATATGCATCGTCATGGACCACATCTTCAAGCTTCACTTCAAATTTCTGCTTGATTGTTTTCTTCATTTGTAATTGTAGCACCTACATTTCAGAAAATATGTTTAAAATTGTAGAAATGACAACTTAATGAATGATCGAATAAGTTTTGTATAAATCAATTGCATAATTCCAATCAATCTATAATATATATATATAAGTCATCCATTTTACAAGCAATAAGTACCAATTGACATGTTAAACTTGACCGATATGAAACCGATCAACCTATTGGACTACATATTCAAAATTCTCGTTATTGGCAGTGTCTACTAGCTAAAAAAAAAAAAGTCAACCTATTGAGAAAAAACTAAACTGGTAGACACTGGTGTCATGTGTGTTTCCACCATTAAGTTGAAATAAAAAATGTTAACTGATGAATATTACTAAGAATGTACTATAGACATGCATAACCTACATTTAAAAAATAAAATAAAATAAAATTACATATAGCTTTGAGAGATATTTTTCCCATCCCTTTGAAGGTTGGGGGTAGTTAGATAGAAAAAGCTATTATAGTTTTGTTTAACAAATCATAATTGAGTTAAGGATGATACCTTGACAATGGAAATTGTAACTTTGAGGCAGCTTCAGCTCAAGAAATGTGGTTGTTTGTTTTTTGTATGAAGGGCTCCAACAAAGAGAACACCTCTTTCACTCTCTAGCTTCCTTAGAAAAGGTTGGTTTCTAAATAACTACTAACATATATAGGTCGTTGGTTGGTGAAGTAATGATAGATTTTAATAGGTTGCCACATGTAGAAAAAAACATGTACAATGGTACACTTGGTGGTTGAAATTTACCATTTTTGGTTAATTTTCTTAGGTGACATTAAATAGAACAATAAATAGGTAGGATGGAAAATCAACCTAATGTGGATCATTACACTCATTTAAAATGAATGTATGTATAACTTTATAAAATATAAAGTGGAGTTATGGAGTTGATTTATAATATTTACATTTCTCAATGGGATTTAGCTTAATTAGTTCAATTGAGTTGTCTTACTATATCCTACGTATCTGTAGACCCCCCCAGAGAGAGCTGGCATTTTCTTTTTTTTTCCATGATTATAATCTTCTGACCACCCCGGGATTTAGGCTGAGGGGGCGGCCAGATGGGACGTGAACAGGAGCCGAGGATGGCTTGCTGAGGAAGACAAGAAAAGAAAGAAAAGAAGAGAGGAAGGAAGGAAGAAAAGGGGGGAGCTTCTGGTGGACGGGTCTTCGGGAGAGAAGTTTGCCCGAGGAAGAAAGAGCGCAGGTATGGCTTCTATTCAGCTGGACCTTGTTGCTTTCACACCGTTTTGTTATGATTCTTGGGATTGCCAGATTTTCTTTTATTTATGCTGATGCCTGGATGTGAATACGTTGGATTTTGTTGTGTTCTCATGGGGTTGGAGCTTGTTTGTGCTTGTTTTTTTAGCTTGGTCTTCAACCTGTTTTTGGAGTCCTATATTGGTATTCATGCCTTGATTCCCCTTTGAAATTTGATTGAGATCCCTTTTCAATATATCTCTGCACTTAAGCCCGTTGATTCAAGGAGGGAATGTGGCTTATGCGGATTGTTTCCACTCATACACTCTATGCTCTGTTTTGGGCTATCCTCCCCGCCATCCATATACCCATTGGAACTGTTTTCGTCCCATTCTTTCATGGCCACGCATGGCCATGCAGGGCTCTATTCCCTCTCTCTTTATCTCTCCCTATCTATCAAACCCCTAGTTGTTTTGTTTGTGGGCATTCCTTGCAAACTTTGGTATCTTTAAAAATGGAGTCCCTAGACCCAGCAGCTTGTTTCGTGGAGACATTCCTGGACTACCTTCCAGTGAGTGTGGAAAGCATCCCCAAGCAACAATAACACCTACAGCAGCCCCACTACTATCATGTGCTGCTGCGAGAATTTCCGAGTGCCCAGCCGCTAAGGAGCAAGCACCGCCGCAGGCACCACAAGGACTTCTTGGACATCCCGGGCCAGCCGTGGTGGCGGTGGAGTTAGCTAGGAAGTTTTAAGTTTTGTATGGGCAGCCAATTGGAAGTTGGGCTTCCCATTACGCACCATCAAGACACTCAAGGCCCATGGGCTTTCTTTAAAAGATATTCTTTTCACCTTGGCCCATACCCACCCTTAGTTTTTTTAATGTAATGTTACAAGCTTAGTTTTTATAAAAATTCAATCTTCAACTAACCTTCCAACATTCACATTTATTTTCCAACTTCCGAAATTTTAGTTTTCATCTCGATTTGTTTAATCATCATCATTTCAATTTATTTACTTATTTGTTTATTTTTAAAACTCAACCTTTAAATAATTTCTCAAATTTCTGATTTTTAAAATTTGATCCAAATTTCCGAAATTCTGTTTTTAAAATTAAATTGTTCATATCTATTTATCTAATCATTATCACTTCATCCATTCATTCATTCGTTTAAATTTAAAACTTACATCTTTAAATAATTCTCCTAAATTCCGTTTTTTTTTTTTTTTTTTTTTTTTACTCCAGATTTCAAGAATTCTAATTTTCACATCAATTTATCCAGTCATTCTCATTTTATTCATTTATTTGATTATTATTATTATTATTATTATTATTATTATTATTATTATTATTATTATTATTATTATTATTATTATTTAAATTCAATCTTCAAATGACACTTCAAAATTCAGATTTTTAACGTTTAATTCCAATTTTCGAATTCTCATATTCCCATTAATTTATTTGATCATTAGTATTTCATTTATTTATTTCAAAGCTCCATTCTAAATCAAATTCTTCTAAAACTTCTTATTACCGAATTAAATTTCAAAAATTCCAATATTCACCATTAATTTATTTAATCATTATTATTATTTTATTTATTTATTCTAAAATTCCATTTTAAGCAATTCATTAAAATTTCCGACTTCCGAATTAAATTTCTATTTCTGAAAAGTTCCGATATTCACATTAATCTATTTAATTATTTTATTCTATTTATTTATTCTAAAATTCCATTTTAAACAATTCATTAAAATTTCCGACTTCCGAATTAAATTTCTATTTCTAAAAAATTCCAATATTCACATTAATTTATTTAATTATTATTATTTTATTTATTTATTCTAAAATTCTATTTTAAACAATTCATTAAAATTTCCACTTCCGATTTTAATTTCTAATTTCAAAATTCGAATATTCACATTAATTAATTTAATTATTATTATTTTATTTATTTATTCTAAAATTCCATTTTAAACAATTCATTAAAATTTCCACTTCCGATTTTAATTTCTAATTCCAAAAATTCCAATATTCACATTAATCTATTTAATTATTTTATTTATTTATTCTGAAATTCCATTTTAAACAGTTCATTTAAAACTTTCGATTTCCGAATTAAATTTCTATTTCTGAAAATTCCGATATTCACATTAATTTATTTAATTATTATTATCTTATTTATTTATTCTAAAATTCAATTTTAAACAATTCATTTAAAACTTCCGATTTTCGAATTAAATTTCTATTTCTAAAAAATTCCAATATTCACATTAATTTATTTAATTATTATTATTTTATTTATTTATTCTAAAATTCCATTTTAAACAATTCATTAAAATTTCCACTTCCGATTTTAATTTCTAATTCCAAAATTCACATTAATCTATTTAATTATTATTATTTTAGTTATTTATTTTGAAATTCCACTTTAAACAATTCTTCAAAATTCCAATTTCCGAACTTAATTTCCGATTTCCAAAATTCTAATTTCTTTCAAATTTAATATCCAAAATTCCGATTCTTAAATTTAATTTTTCAAGACTCCAATCTTCAAATAATTTTCGAGACTCTAATTTCCAAATAAATCTCAAAAATCCAGTTTTCTCTTGAATAGCTTTAATTCTACTCCGATTTTTAAATAATGTTCTATTTCTTTTGATTTTTACACAAGCAAGAATGATGAATCTTCATAATTTCGAAATAATGGGATTCGTGATATTAATTCAAGCAAGATCAATCGGGCTTTTGGTGGGGGCCCACATATGTGATTTTATGACTGACTGATTGATTAATTGATTTATTTACCATGCTTGTTTGATTTATTCTGTTCCCTGACATGCGCATAATTTTATCGATTCGTCATTCACTAATCCTGTTTCATGATAGCGCATTCGTGATTGGAGGACCAGGTACGCATCCACTCATGTTTTGTTCATTCTTTATACATGCTCTACTTCCCACGTCATGCATGATTAAGGTGAGTATCCATTGACTTTCTCATTGATTGTCGCGTCAGCTTCATTCTATTAGTAGAGACCCGTTTCTAGGGACTTAGAGGGGTGCTATGGTTTTTACCGTACCTTCCCAATAAGTAACCTGACCCCCGAACCCGATCCGGTTTTTCACAGACCACCTTTTCCAAAATATGGAGTCACACTTAGGGTTTTTCTTTCTTATTTTGTTTACCCTTTAAAAATAAAACAAAAATAAGTGGCGACTCCAAGTCAGTTTTCTTAATCAAATAAAATCAATTTTTCAAAACCAAAATCGAGCTCGCCATCGAGTGGGAAACGCATGAGCCGAAATGCGGGGTCCATAGTATCATAAATTTTAATCTATTAACCTTAATTAATTTCATGAAATTGTCATACTATATGCTAATTATCATAAGAACAAAATTATTAACATGAATTAATTAAATTAAGGTATCATACTATATAGAAATTATGAGAAATGTTAGTCAATTAACTTGAATTAATTTAATTAAGTTATCATAGTATATCCTACTTATTATAAATTTCAATTAACCTAAATTAATTTAATTAAACTATCATACTATATCTTACTTATTATAAATTTTAATAAATTAATTGAAATTAATTAAATTAAGGTATCATACTATATAGAAATTATGAGAAATGTTAGTCAATTAACCTGAATTAATTTAATTAAGTTATCATAGTATATCCTACTTATTATAAATTTTAATCAATGAACCTAAATTAATTTAATTAAGTTATCATACTATATCTTACTTATTATATAAATTTTAATCAATTAACCGGAATTAATTAAATGAAGGTATCATACTATATAGAAATTATGAGAAATATTACTCAATTAACTTGAATTAATTTAATTAAGTTATCATAATATATCCTACTTATTATAAATTTTAATAAATTAACCTAATTTAATTTAATTAATTTATTATACTATACTCTACTTATTATGAATTTTAATCAATTAGTCGGAATTAATTAAATTATGGTATCATATTATATAGAAATTATGAGAAATATTACTCAATTAACCTTAATTAATTTATTTATTAATTTTTGTATATCCTACTTATTAAAAATTTTAATCAATGACCCTGAATTAATTTAATTAAGCTATCATATTATATCTTACTAATTATAAATTTTAATCAATTAACCAGACTTAATTAAATTAAGGTATCATACTATATAGAAATTATGAGAAATGTTACTCAATTAACCTGAATTAATTTAATTAAGTTATCATAATATATCCTACTTATTATAAATTTTAATAAATTAATCTGATTTAATTTAATTAAGCTATCATACTATATCCTACTTATTATAAATTTTAATATTAAATTAAGGTATCATACTATATAGAAATTGTAAGAAAAACTACTCACTTGACCTGAATTAATTTAATTAAGTTATCATAGTATATCCTACTTATTATAAATTTTAATCAATTAACCTGAATTAATTTAATTAAGCTATCATATTATATCCTATTTATTATAAATTTTAATCAATTAATTGAAATTAATTAAATTAAGGTATCATACTATATAGAAATTATGAGAAATGTTAGTCAATTAACCTGAATTAATTTAATTAAGTTATCATAGTATATCCTACTTATTATAAATTTTAATCAATTAACCTAAATTAATTTAATTAAGTTATAATGCTATATCTTACTTATTATATAAATTTTAATCAATTAACTGGAATTAATTAAATTAAGGTATCATACTATATAGAAATTATGAGAAATGTTAATCAATTAACTTGAATTAATTTAATTAAGTTATCATAATATATCCTACTTATTATAAATTTTAATAAATTAACCTAATTTAATTTAATTAAGTTATCATACTATATTCTACTTATTATGAATTTTAATCAATTAGTCGGAATTAATTAAATCATGGTATCATATTATATAGAAATTATGAGAAATATTACTCAATTAACCTTAATTAAGTTATTTATTAATTTTTGTATATCCTACTTATTAAAAATTTTAATCAATGAACCTGAATTAATTTAATTAAGCTATCATATTATATCTTACTAATTATAAATTTTAATCAATTAACCAGAATTAATTAAATTAAGGTATCATGCTGTATAGAAATTATGAGAAATGTTACTCAATTAACCTGAATTAATTTAATTAAGTTATCATAATATATCCTACTTATTATAAATTTTAATAAATTAATCTGATTTGATTTAATTAAGCTATCATACTATATCCTACTTCTTATAAATTTTAATCAATTAACTGGAATTAATTAAATTAAGGTATCATACTATATAGAAATTATGAGAAAAACTACTCACTTGACCTGAATTAATTTAATTAAGTTATCATAGTATATCCTACTTATTATAAATTTTAATCAATTAACCTGAATTAATTTAATTAAGCTATCATACTATATCCTATTTATTATAAATTTTAATCAATAATATGAATTAATTAAATTAAGGTATCATACTATATAGAAATTATGAGAAATGTTAGTCAATTAACCTGAATTAATTTAATTAAGTTATCATAGTATATCCTACTTATTATAAATTTTAATCAATTAACCTAAATTAATTTAATTAAGTTATCATACTATATCTTACTTATTATATAAATTTTAATCAATTAACCTAAATTAATTAAATTAAGGTATCATACTATATAGAAATTATGAGAAATGTTAGTCAATTAACTTGAATTAATTTAATTAAGTTATCATAATATATCCTACTTATTATAAATTTTAATAAATTAACCTAATTTAAGTTAATTAAGTTATCATACTATATTCTACTTATTATGAATTTTAATCAATTGGTCGGAATTAATTAAATTAGGTATCATATTATATAGAAATTATGAGAAATATTACTCAATTAACCTTATTTAATTTATTTATTAATTTTTGTATATCCTACTTATTAAAAATTTTAATCAATGAACCTGAATTAATTTAATTAAGCTATCATATTATATCTTCTAATTATAAATTTTAATCAATTAACCAGAATTAATTAAATTAAGGTATCATACTATATAGAAATTATGAGAAATGTTACTCAATTAACCTGAATTAATTTAATTAAGTTAGCATAATATATCCTACTCATTATAAATTTTAATAAATTAATCTGATTTAATTTAATTAAGCTATCATACTATATCCAACTTATTATAAATTTTAATCAATTAACTGGAATTAATTAAATTAAGGTATCATACTATATAGAAATTATGAGAAAAACTACTCACTTGACCTGAATTAATTTAATTAAGTTATCATAGTATATCCTACTTATTATAAATTTTAATCAATTAACCTGAATTAATTTAATTAAGCTATCATACTGTATCCTATTTATTATAAAATTTAATCAATTAATAGGAATTAATTAAATTAAGGTATCATACTATATAGAAATTATGGGAAATGTTACTCAGTTGACCTGAATTAATTTAATTAAGTTATCATAGTATATCCTACTTATTATAAATTTTAATCAATTAACCTAAATTAATTTAGTTAAACTATCATACTATGTCTTACTTATTATAAATTTTAATCAATTAATCAAAATTAATTAAATTAAGGCATCATACTATATAGAAATTATGAGAAATGTTAGTCAATTAACCTAAATTAATTTAATTAAGTTATCATAATATATCCTACTTATTATAAATTTTAATCAATTAACCTAAATTAATTTAATTAAGCTATTATACTATATCTTACTTATTATATAAATTTTAATCAATTAACCGGAATTAATTTAATTAAGTTATCATAGTATATCCTACTTATTATAAATTTTAATTAATTAACTTGAATTAATTTATTTAAACTATCATACTATATCCTACTTATTATACATTTAAGTTAATTAACCTGAATTAATTTAATTAAGTTGTCGTACTACATCCTAATTATTATAAATTTAAATTTATTAACCTTAATTAATTTAATTAAGTTGTCATACTATATGCTAATTATTATAAGAACAAAATTATTAACCTGAATTAATTAAATTAAGGTATCATGCTATCTAGAAATTATGAGAAATGTTAGTCAATTAACCTGAATTAATTTAATAAGCAATCATACTATATCCTAATTATAATTTTTAATGAAGTTGTCATACTAAATGCTAATTGGTTAGGTGACATTAAATACAAGCATATTAACAATGTCTCAATTATTTACCATAATGTTGCTGCTTAAAGTAAGTTCAAATGGAATTATGTATAACTTTAAATTTATATAAGTTATATGCAAAATGATAGATTTAAATCAATGGATGTTATTGTTAATTTATATTCACTCTATGGCTAATTAAGTAAATTGAAGTCCGATAATACTTTCAATTTTATGGAAGTATATCCAAATTCATATATTCATGAAGCAATTTATTAAAATTCCCATTTTCAACCTATTCTTAATCATTCCAATTGAGGCATGTTAGGAAAATGAATTTTTTTTTCAAAAATCCCAATTCTAACATATGCTTAAGCATTGTAATTTACATCTTGAACTATACGGGAAATCATATAACTTAATTAATCTACCATTGCACATCATTCCAATTGAAGTCTGTTAGGAAATTTTTTTTTTTTTTCTAAAATCCCAATTCTAACATATGATTAAGTATCGGGGCATCATTTTTTCTAAATCTATATCCAATTTTCAATTTAAATATTAATCTATGTCCAAATTCTAAAATAAATTTAATATTAACTTTCCAATATTTGCAATTTTAAGTATTGGACATTTAAATAAATTCAATTTCCCCTTTTTAACACATATTACATTAATTATTTGTTATAAGGTGAAACAATTTTCTTTTGAAGTTAAAATAAACATTCCAATGTCTTGGAGTCCATGGTCGACAGAATTGAGGGCACAGACATAAAACCTTGAACCTCTCCCTCTTCCATTCTACACTCCCTCTTCCACAATGGAACCCCTCTTCCATTCCATTCAACTTCTCGACAGCGCATTCCACACTCCCAATTCCATAATGGAACCCCACAAGCGGAACAACACTCCATGGCACCCAAACGAGCATCGACAACAACAGCGATGACCAGTAGCGGCAAAGAGAAGAGGCCAATGGTTTCGAAAAAAGCTAAGGTCTATAAGAAGGTCACCTTTAATAAAGGTATGTTCACAAGCCCACAGCTGGCTGAGAGATATAATCATCATTTCACTAATAGGACAGTGATCGTGGGAAGGAACATTGATTTTGCAAAGCTAGGTTATTTTCGATTTGATAGTCTTTTTTCCATAATGGGATGACTACCTATTGTGTCCGTGAAAGAGCTTCTTTATCCTAGGGTTGTGAAATTCTTCTGCTGCAATATGAGTTTTGAAGAGGAAGAACCCATTAGTACAACCGTTAATGGTGTTCAAATGAAGTTTGATGTGGCTGAGCTTTATAAGATTTTAGACATTTCAAATGAAGGGATTTGTTTATATGAATAAAAAAAGTGGCCAAGGGTTGATGGTTTCAAACCTGCAAAAGCTTTATAGAGATTGTGTGGTTATCAAAAATCTGGTAGACCAACTTCTTATTCGTTGACTGTGTTGAGTCTAGTCCTACAACACATGATCTTTTACATTTTTGTCCTTAAAGGAGGACATCGAGACGATGTATCTTTCTTAGAGGCATTTCTGGTGGACAACATTCTAATAAAGAATAAGCTTAATATGAGGTATATAATTTTCCGTCATATTAAAGTTTGTTCATTGAGCGAAGATTCAATCCTCCCATATGGCATGTTCATCACAAAGATTGTCAAAAACTTCAATGTGAATTTGCAGCGTGAGATAGACAATAAGAAACTCAAATCCTTTGATACATATGATCGGGCTTCACTTCGTCGTATGCATTTTGTGCGCAAAAAAGATGGTTCGTGGGGAAGGAAGTCTTCTGTGCTCCCTTCAAAGGTGGATGTGTCTTCAGATGACGGGGCCTCGACGAAGGAAAATGAAAATGATGATGTGGAGGGAAGACATACTGAAAACGAAAATGTGACAGAATTACCATCCAACGATGGGATAGGAGCAAAAGCGGTTGCGAATCATCCTTCTCAAACTGTTAGGAACGAGGCTAAGGCATCGGATAACCTCAATGCCTAGATTAGCTCCATTGGTACGCGGTTAGAGGAAATGGTGCTAGCAAATGATAGACAGTTGACATCTTTGGAGTGGCACATTGATAGTTTTCAGGAGGAATACAAAGAGGGCATGCAGGTTATATGAGACCAGCATGATGAGATGGTGGCATTCCTGCGAGCCCAGTTCCCACCTCATGACCCAGCCCATAAATGAGCCCTTCTTATAGTTTCTACTACTTATATAGTTAGCAAAGTTTAGGATTTTTTTATTTTTTTTTATTGTTGAACATTTGGGTAATGTAATTGACATTTTGTATTTATGACTTTCTCTTACAACTTATTTAGGTAGTGACAGGTTATTCACATATATGGAATAAATGTTTTCACTGATTGCAGATGCTCGTATATAGATAATGTATTTACTTATACATTTATGGATTATATTATGCATCAATAGATTTAGCAAGTAATATGATACTTCTACTTTAATTTGATATGTCTCATTCGAAGATTGGAATTTCCTACACTTTAAGCTTATTTTAATGCTTCTTTTGTATATTTATAATTATGGGTGGAGATGATATAATCTGAGTTTCCATTGGGATGGCATGAATTTTTAAGTCTCAGTTTGTTGATTTTCCAATCGCTACAGAAGGGTGTCCTACTCAGCACATGGCACTTTAAGACACCAATATTTGCTAGAAGCTTTTGGCATTTGTGAATAATGCATCTAAAGAGCTGCAGAAACAATGGCCTTGCTCTGATCCGTCGAAACTGTAGTCTTTTCCATTTTGATTTGCAATATATATTGACATGATTGACTTTGATACAGGTTTTTGCCAAAGGTGTTGACAAGGAAATGGTTGTATTGATGGCTGCAAGAGATTCAAGGTTGGAGAAGGAAGATGCTATTGATGCTGCAATTGTGGCAATGTTGGATGATCCTAATGAGGTATTGTAACTCATTAAATAGAATATTCATGGGAGTCTTTTCAGCTGAGGCTCCTTTTGAGATATACTAGTTGTATATAAACCTAGAGCAACGACATGATGACCCAATCCAAGGCCTTCTTTGCTTAGGTTTTTTCTCTCTTCTTTTTGAAGAAATTGAAGAACATTGAGGTTATCAATGGTCTTCCAGTGTCATTATTGCTCTTGTTGTTTTTGTGGTATACAAATGCAATGGACATCTTTTTAGTATGCCTGGAATGCCTTAATATTGTATTAGAGAAAAAAAAAAAAGTCATTAGACTTCTTCTAGATTTATACAGTTTTATGCGTGAATAGAGTGGGATAACAAGCTGCTGCTAATACATATCAGTAGCATTCTCCATGCTTGTGAAGATAGATTGAAAATTTGATTATCCTTTCTCTATAATTTTTTTCCTATTCTTTTGTTGCAAAGCACGAGCTGATAAGATGACAGACTTGAAAATTTTTTTGCAGGAATTACAGAGGTACACTTCCATTTAATCCAACTGATAAAAGTACATCGCTTACATACATTGACAACTTTGGTAAAATGCATAGAGCTAGCAAGGGTGCACCAGAGCAGGTATAGAACTTTTCACTTTGAAGCCTTATTAGATTAATTGATTCTGAAACTTTGGCCTCCCTTTACATGTCACTTGTACATTCTCAAGCAGGCACATAACAAATTAGATATTGAAAGAAGAGTACATTAAATAATTGATAAATTTGCTTAGGCAACCTAAGTGTCTTCCATCCCCAGAGGGCTCTATATAATTTGATTATGATGGATCTTTTGTATATAACTCAAGATAGCTTAGTATTAGAGAATGTCCAAAGATCATTATGATATAACAGTCAATGCATTTGCTAAATAGGCAAAAGAGGGTATAACTATTGGAGTAGAGACTCAAGCTTTTTAAAAGAGTTATTGCAAGCCAAAACTTTGATATTTTTGGGTTTATTGATTGATGGTGACTTTGCTATTGTCATTCTGTAAAATTCCAAGTTGAAGCATATTCTGTTGATCTTTCATGGGTTTTCCAAGGGAAAAAATGGTGGTATGAGATGGAATAAGTGGATTCAGGAGACTTGAAGGATACGAATTGTTACTTTTTGTTGGGCAACTGAGGAGCTCAGTTGCTAAAAGAGGAGTTTCCATGCTTGAGATGTTTGTTGGGAACTTATTATCCCCTTAGTTTTAATTGGGTCTTTTATGCCTAATTATTTAGGATGTTTAATTTCAGACTTACGTTGGTGGTGTTGTGACCATTGTTTGTGATTCCATTTTTGTTTTTGGATTGAAGAATAGCTCATCCTCTTTGTATCTTTTTTCTTATTGCTTTTGAATGAAATTGATGTTTCTTATCATACGAGAAGAAATAGGACAAGGGAATAGAGAACCTGCTTAATGCTGGAATTCTTAAGGGAGATGACTTGCTGACCAAGAGTTTTTGAAAGACAAAATGATTAAACAACATCTGAAGGAAATGCCTCAGGTCCTCCTGCCACACTGAAGAGGGGTTGAAGCCTTGAAAATGAATAATGACTTATGTGCAGAGGTTGATTTGGAGACTCTTTGACTTATGGGTGTTCTAGGTGGTTCTATTGAATTTGGCTAACACTTAACAATGAATGACTGAAATTTTTAAAGATATGATTAATGGTATGAAGAAAAGGATCTATGTACCTAAACATCAACAAGTTAAAAGGAGGTGATGACAATGAGGATCAAGAATTAGTGACAACATTTTTCTTCTCCTAACCTCTCAGAATAATATTTTCAGATTTTGATTTTTCAGTTGTCACCTTGTAATTTAATTGTTAGTGTATGGTTTTAACTTTATGATCACATATTCAGATTTTTAAATGTACAACCTTTTGCTGTCATCTCTATTTTGAAACTGCATTTGACAAACTCATTATTGCTATTGAAATATGCAGGTTCTGATATATGATTTGCGTTCTTCATGTCCTATCCGAATTAAGGATCACATGTGAGTGGACTTTCACCAGATGGTGCATACACCTGGATATTCTTGCACAAAAACTGGGTCAAACTTTCTTTTCTTGTAAACCCTCTTTGTTTTATAGGTATGGCAGTCCAATATTGAACATCAAGTGGCATCGAACTCTTAATTCTGAATGAATGAAGTTGATTACCTATTGATAATCATATTGTTAGAATATGGGATCCTGAGACGGTGAGCAATTCTCGTATGCAAATAATGTCATCTCTTAGAACTACCTGTGTTTTTTTACAGACCATGGCCTAGAAAACTCTCCAGTTGATTCATACACTTGTCTTTGTTCTCATGAAGATATTATTTCCCACTCTTATCAAATTTAAGTGATGACTAAGGAGTTCAGAAAAGGAAAAATTTCACATTGTTCCTAATATTTATTTCATTTATTTATTATGTTTATATAATCATACTACAGCTAAGACTAATAGGTGAATATTTAATCAGATATGTTTAAATGTGCTTCTGGTTTTTGTGGATTAATACGACAGTATTCAATTGCTTCCTACATCCTTTAAAAGGTTGGAGTTCTGAAAAATGAAGCATCTGAGTTAATTTAGAAATTTAGATTAATTTTAGACTTCTTAGCAATGTACTGAAGAAGTGTTATTGTGATGTGTTGCTTATTTTTATTATACATTTTTTGTCTAGAAAATTGATAAAATACCAAATATCAATCACCCTTTCTCTGAACTATGTGTACTGGCTACTGAATGGTTTTTAAATCTGATATGAAGCAATGTGGAGCTGTTGGCCACAACCTGGACACTGTTTGTATATCATCTAAGGATTCAGATTGCATCTGAACATGAGGACAACCAGTATGACCATAATTAACATTGAAAATATAAGTTGATCAGAAGATTCAGCTCTAAAATTTAAGTGTATAATGTGATTAGTAGCACAGATTCTGTCTTGGCTTCTTTTTCTTGCTTCTGCTCTTCTAAGAATGTTTATTGGGTGTTTACAACCCGACTTCAACTTGTTTGGTTTGCAATTGGATGATAAAAAGCAGAAATGCCTTTGTCCAACCCCTAGCCCTATTTGAGCCCAAACCCCACCTATCTAATGATTTTACATCAAAACAAATTGTCAAACGGATCATAATGTGCCTTTAGACGAGTGCAGGGAAATAAAAAATCTTAGCATGACACATTCAACAACTGAACTTTGATTTGACCTTGATTGCATGATTGCCAGTTTTAATTCATGACTTACGATTTTAATGTGCTTAATCAAATATGTTACATATTTTGTATCTTCCTTCCTCTACAGTATACATATATTTTGATCTTTCATTGACATTTTGGTTGTTCTTAGGGGGATGGCATGACCAGCATTGAACCGACTGAAACAATAAATGATATACAGAGGATGGTAGGTTGGAGTCTCTAGTTTTTATATTTGATGTCAAAATTCATCGGTTGTATACATGATGAGTAGTAGGATGAGAGGCAACTATACTGTGTGAGTTTCACATAATTTTTCCATCTTATGGAAAATCTGTGTCAAATTGTCAAAGATCAATGGAAATTGATACTCTAACGTTTGTTTTGACAACATAAAATTGTTTTATTTTGGCTTTACTCATGGTTCATGCGAGACCTTTTCTCTTTTAGCTTAGGAATTAAGTATTGTGGTATTGACAACAAGAAGGAATGGTATCAAAGGAATTGTGGAAAGCATCCTCGAACATTTTCCAATTGCCATCCTTGACACAAAGTCAGAGAAGAAGAACGTAGTGTTGTTGGCAGTGGAGAATAGACAACCCCATATGTATGATCTCTTAAAACAAAAACATAAGAAAGAAAGTGTATTTCATGCAATGGATATTAAAGGAAACAATGTCTTGCATCTTATTGCAAATTATAAGAAGTCTATGAATCTTTGGATTATTCTAGGTACTGCATTGCAGGTTTTTGTTCTAGCTATAATTAGTAATGGTTTTGTTTAGGTGATCTATGTCATAATTGGTAATACCATTTTCATGTCAGAACCATCGGCTGAAAAATTTACATTAACAGCATATGGGTTTACTGGTCGACCTTTTAATGAAGTGCTCTCAATTGTTTTGGTGTCGCTAGCCACTGCCACTTTCGGTGCTTCCCAAGTAAAATTGGCAGTGGCTGGTGGTAGAGGTATGTTCCAACCAGTTGGAGTTTAGCGGTCGACCAGTCATGCTTTCAAATTCCAGTGTTTTAAAAATTCATTATATCATGATCATCCTTAATATTTTGGTCTTATGATATTAAATTTTAAAATTTATACTAATTTCTCAAAATGTATTAAATAGGCTAATTTCAAAACTAAGGTACCACATTGAAAACTTTATATGCAATAGATTTATTCGTCATAAGCTCACAATTCTCCACTTTTTTTAAGTTTTTTAAAAAAAAATAGGGATCTCATATGACTTGGATACTATTTAAATAATCCCATTACAATTAAGGGGTGTTCAATGGATGCCCGAAAAAATCAAATTGCAAAAATATGAAAAACAAAAATAGTAAGGGTACAAAGAATGTGAGGAATCCTCACATTCTTCGTACTCTCTCTCAGTTCTCCACTTTTTTGAAGTTTAAAATTTTTTTTAGAGTCTTATATGGCTTGGATATTGTTTAATTAATCTCATTACAATTAAGGGGTGTTGAATGGATGCCGAAAAGTTCAAAATCCAAAAATACTAAAAAAAATTAGTAAGGGTACGAAGAATGTGAGCCATCTTCAAATTTCTCGTACGCTCCCAATTCTCAACTTTTTTGAATTTTGAATTTTTTTTTTTTTTTTTTTTTTGATCTCATATGGCATGTATATTGTTTAAATAATCTCATTACAATTAGAGGGTGTTGAATGAATGCCCAAAAAAATCAAAATCCAAAAATACTAAAAAAAATACTAAGGGTACAAAGAATGTGAGGATTCCTCACATTCTTTGTATCCTCCCAATTCTCTACTTCTTTAAAGTTTTTTTTTTTCAATAAAATAAAATAAAATTGGGATCACATATGGCTTGGATATTCTTTAAATAATCACATTACAATTAGGGGTGTTGAATGGATGTCTGAAAAAATCAAAATCCAAAAATACTAAAAAATTAGTAAGAGTACGAAGAATGTGAGAATTCCTCACATTCCTCATACCCTCCTAATTCTCCACTTCTTTGAAGTTTAAATATATATATATATTGAGATCTCATATGGCTTGGATATTGTTTAAAAAATCTCATTACAATTAGGGGGTGTTGAATGGATGCCCGAAAAAATCAAATTGCAAAAATATGAAAAACAAAAATAGTAAGGGTACAAAGAATGTGAGGAATCCTCACATTCTTCGTACTCTCTCTTAGTTCTCCACTTTTTTGAAGTTAAAAATTTTTTTTAGAGTCTTATATGGCTTGGATATTGTTTAATTAATCTCATTACAATTAGGGGGTGTTGAATGGATGCCGAAAAGTTCAAAATCCAAAAATACTAAAAAAAATTAGTAAGGGTACGAAAAATGTGAGCCATCTTCAAATTTCTTGTACGCTCCCAATTCTCAACTTTTTTGAATTTTGAATTTTTTTTTTTTTTTTGATCTCATATGGCATGTATATTGTTTAAATAATCTCATTACAATTAGAGGGTGTTGAATGAATGCCCAAAAAAATCAAAATCCAAAAATACTAAAAAAAATACTAAGGGTACAAAGAATGTGAGGATTCCTCACATTCTTTGTATCCTTCCAATTCTCTACTTCTTTAAAGTTTTTTTTTTTTAAATAAAATAAAATAAAATTGGGATCACATATGGCTTGGATATTCTTTAAATAATCACATTACAATTAGGGGTGTTGAATGGATGTCTGAAAAAATCAAAATCCAAAAATACTAAAAAATTAGTAAGGGTATGAAGAATGTGAGAATTCCTCACATTCCTCATACCCTCCTAATTCTCCACTTCTTTGAAGTTTAAATATATATATATATATATATATATATATATATATATATATTATATATATATATATATATATATATATATATTTTGAGATCTCATATGGCTTGGATATTGTTTAAAAAATCTCATTACAATTAGGGGGTGTTGAATGGATGCTTGTAAAAATCAAAATCCAAAAATACTAAAAATTTAGTAAGGGTACAAAGAATGTGAAGAATCCTCACATTCCTCGTACCCTCCAAATTTGTCACTTCTTTGAAGTTTAAAAACTTTTATGGGATCTCATATGGCTGGGATATTGTTTAAAAAATCCCATTAAAATTAGGGGGTGTTGAATGGATTCCTAGAAAAATCAAAATCCAAAAGTACTAAAAAATTAGTAAGGGTATAAAGAATGTGAGAAATCTTCCCATTCCTCGTACCCTCCTAATTCTCTACTTCTTTGAAGTTTTAATTTTTTTTTTTTTAGATCTCATATGGATTGGATATTGTTTACATAATCTCATTACATTTAACAGGTGTTCAATGGATGCCCGGAAAAGTCAAAATCCAAAAATACTAAAAAAACTAGTAAGGGTACAAAGAATGTGAGGATTCTTCGTACCCTCCCAATTCTCCACTTCTTTGAAGTTTAGAAAAAATTTTGGGATCTTATATGGCTTGAATATTGTTTATATAGGTTCATTACACTTAAAAGGTGTTCAAAGGATGTATAGAAAAATCAAAATCCAAAAATACTAAAAAATTAGTAAGGGTACAAAGAATGTGAGGATTCCTCACATTCCTTGTACCTTCCTAATTCTCCACTTCTTTGAAGTTTAAATTTGTTTTTGGGATCTCATATGAATTGGATATTATTTAAATAATCTCATTACAATTAGGGGTGTTTAGTAGATGCTCAAAAAAATCTAAATCCAAAAATACTTAAATATTAGCAAGGGTATGAAGAATGTGAAGAATCCTCACATTCTTCATACCCTTCCCATTCTCCATTTCTTTGAAGTTTAAAAACATTTTTAGGATCTCATATGGCTGGGATAATGTTTAGATAAGTTCATTACACTTAAGGGGTGTTCAATGGATGCCTTCAAAAATCAAAATCCAAAAATACTAAAAAATTAGCAAGGGTACGAAGAATGTGAAGATATTCCTCACATTCTTTGTACCCTCTCAATTCTCCACCTCTTTGAAGTTTTAATTTTTTTTTTGGGATCTCATATGGATTGGATATTATTTAAATAATCTCCATGGAAAAATGAAAATCTAAAAATATTAAAGAATTAACTAGAGGTACAAAGAATATGAAGAATCCTCATATTCTTCGTACCCTCCCCATTCTCCACATTTTTTACCTTCTAAAAAAAATTTGGGATCTCATATGACTTATATATTGTTTAGGTGGGTTTATTACAATTAGAGTGTGTTCAAAATGATACCCACAAAAATCAAAATCCAAAAATACTAACAAATTAGCAAGGGTACGAAGAATGTGAGGAATCCTCACATTCTCATACCCTCCCAATTCTCTACTTCTTTGAAGTTTAAACAAAATTTTGGGACGTCATATGGTTTAGATATTGTTTAGATAGGTTCATTACAATTAGGGGGTATTCAATGGATGCCCGAAAAAATCAAAATAAAAAAATACTTAAAAAATAGTAAGGGTACGAAGAATGTGAAGAATCCTCACATTCCTCGTACCCTCCTAATTCTCCACTTCTTTGAAGTTTTTAAAAAATTTTGGGACCTCATATGGCTTGGATATTGTTTTAATAAGTTTATTACACTCAATGGGTGTTTAATGAATGCCCAGAAAAATCAAAATCCAAAAATACTAAAAAATTAGCAAGGGTATGAGAAATATGAGGAATCCTCACATTCCTTATACCCTCCTAATTCTCAAATTCTTTAAAATTTATTTGTTTATTAATTTATTTATTTTTTGGGATCTCATATGTCTTTGATGCTATTAAAATAATATCATTACAATTAGGGGGCGTTCAATGGATGTCCGGAAAAATGAAAATCCAAAAATACTAAAAAATTAGCAAGCGTATGAAGAATGTGAGGAATCCTCACATTCTTCGTACCCTCCCAATTCTCTACTTCTTTGAAGTTTAAATTTTTTTTATGGGATCTCATATGGCTTGGATATTGTTTAAATAATCTCATTACAATTTGGGGGTATTAAATGGATGCCTGAAAAAGTCAAAATCCAAAAATGCTAAAAAATTCGCAAGGGTACGAAGAATATGAGGAATCCTCACATTCTTTGTACCCTCCTAATTCTCCACTTCTTTGAAGTTTAAATTTATTTTATGGGATCTCAGATGACTTGGATATTGTTTAAATAATCTCATTACAATTAGAGGTTTTTTAATGAATGGCCTTAAAAATCAAAATCCAAAAATACTAAAAAATTAGCAAGGGTATGAAGAATGTGAGAAATCGCACATTCCTCGTACCCGCCTAATTCTCCACTTCTTTGAAACTTAATTTTTTTTTTTTTTGGATCTCATATGGCTTGGAATATTTTTAAACAATCTCATTACAATTATGGGGTGTTCAATGGATGCCCGAAAAAATGAAAATCCAAAAATACTAAAAAAATTAGTAAGGGTACGAAGAATGTGAGGATTCCTCACTTTCCTCGTACACTCCTAATTCTCCATTTCTTTGAAGTTTAAAATTTTTTATGGGATCTTATATGGTTTGGATATTGTTTAAATAATCTCATGACAATTAGGGGGTATTGAATGGATGCCCGAAAAAAATCAAAATCCAAAAATACTAAAAAATTCACAAGGGTACGAAGAATGTGAGGAATCCTCACATTCCTTGTACCCTCCCAATTCTCCACTTCTTTGAAGTTTAGAAAAAAAGAAAATTAAGACCACATATATCTTGGTTATTGTTTAAATAATCTCATTACAATTAGGGGGTGTTAAATGGATGCCCGAAAAAATAAAAATCCAAAAATACTTAAAAATTAGTAAGGGTAAGAAGAATGTGAGGAATCCTCACATTCTTCGGATCCTCCAAATTCTCCACTTCTTTGAAGTTTAATAATTCTTTTGGGATCACATATGCCTAGGATATGTTTTAGATAGGTTCATTACACTTAATGGGTGTTCAATGGATTCTTAGAAAAATCAAAATCCAAAAATACTAAAAAATTAGCAAGGGTACGAAGAATGTGAGGATACCCTCCCAATTCTCCACTTCTTTGAAGTTTTAAAAAAAACTGGGATCTCATATGGCTTGAATATTGTTTAAATAATCTCATTACAATTAGGGGGTGTTCAATGGATGCCTAAAAAAATCAAAATTCAAAAATACTAAAGAATTAACTAGGGGTACGAAGAATATGAGGAATCCTCACATTCTTCGTACCCTCCCCATTCTCTATTTCTTTGAAGTTTAAAAACTTTTTTGGGATCTCATATGGCTGGGATAATGTTTAGATAGGTTCATTACATTTAAGGGGTATTCAATGGATGCCTTCAAAAATTAAAATCCAAAAATACTAAAAAAATTAGCAAGGGTACGAAGAATGTGAGGAATCCTCACATTCCTCGTACCCTCCCAATTCTCTACTTCTTTGAAGTTTAAAAATTTTTTTGGGATCTTATATGGCTTGGATATTGTTTTTATGGGTTCATTTCAATTAGGGGGTGCTCAATGGATGCTCAAAAAAATCAAAATCCAAAAATGTTTAAAAATTAGCAAGGGTACAAAGAATGTGAGAAATCCTCACATTCCTCACACCCTCCCAATTCTCCACTTTTTTGAAGTTTTAAAAAGTTTTTTGGGACCTCATATGACTTGGATATTATTTAGATAAGTTCATTACACTCAGTGGATGTTCAATGGATGCCCAGAAAAATCAAAATCCAAATATACTAAAAAATTAGGAAGGGTATGAGGAATGTGAGGAATCCTCACATTCCTGGTACCCTCCTAATTTTCTACTTCTTTGAAGTTTAAATTTGTTTTTTGGGATTTCATATTCTTGGATGTTGTTTAAATAATATCATTACAATTAGGGGGTGTTCAAAGGATGCCCGAAAAAATGAAAATTCAAAAATACTAAAAAAATTTAGCAAGGGTACGAAGAATGTGAGGAATCCTCATATTCTTTGTACCCTCCCAATTCTCCACTTCTTTTAAGCTTAAATTTTTTTATGGGATATCATATGACTTAGATATTGTTTAAATATTCTCATTACAACTAGGCGGTGTTGAATGGATGCCCAAAAAATAAAAATAAAAAAATACTAAAAAATTAGCAAGAGTACGAAGAATGTGAGGAATCCTCACATTCTACATACCCTCCTAATTCCCCACTTCTTTGAAGTTTAAATTTTTTTTATAGGATCTCATATGACTTGGATATTATTTAAATAATCTCATTACAATTAGGGTGTGTTTAGTGAATACCCGAAAAAAATCAAAATCCAACAATACTTAAAAATTAGCAAGGATCCTCACATTCTTCGTACCCTCCTAATTCTCAACTTCTTTGAAGTTCAAATTTTTTTTTTGGGATCTCATATGACTTGGATATTGTTTAGATAGGTTCATTACTCTTAAGGCGTGTTCAATGGATTCCTAGAAAAATCAAAATCCAAAAATACTAAAAAATTAGAAAGGGTACGAAGAATGTGAAGATTCCAATTCTTCACTTCTTTGAAGTTTAATTTTTTTTTTTTTTTTTTACGATCTCATATGGTTTGGATATATTTTAAATAATCTCATTACAATTAGGGGGTGTTCAATGGATGTCCGGAAAAATCAAAATCCAAAAATATTAAAGAATTAACTAGGGGTACGAAGAATGTGAGGAATCGTACCCTCCCCAGTCTCCACATCTTTGAACTTTAAAAAGTTTTTTGGGATCTCATATGACTTACACATTGTTTCGGTAGGTTTATTACAATTAGGTTGTGTTCAAATGATGCCAGGAAAAATTAAAATCCAAAAATACTAAAAAAATTAGTAAGAGTACAAAGAATATGAGGAATCCTCACATTCCTCATACCCTCCCCATTCTTCACTTCTTTCATCTTTTTAAAATATTTATGACTTCACATGGCTTGGATATTATTTAGACAAGTTCATTATATTTAGGGGGTGTTTAGTGGATGGCTAAAATATTCAAAATCGAAATTTACTAAAAAAAATTAGCGAGTTACTAATTATACTTTTATTTATTGTATTTTCAATATTCCAACCAGTCTTTTGTGTAAGTAAATTTAAATGCTAAAAAATAATTTATTCATATATTTCTCAATTAATAATTAGTACACAACTCTTTTAGTTTTAAAATAATATATACTTATTTAAATTTATTTCAATTTTTCCCATTTTTATAAAAAATATATATAATTTCATTTACTATTCAATTCATTGAAATTATTCAATATTTTTTCACTTCATAAACCAATTATATTGCTTTTCACACTTCAAATATTCATCCAATTTTTTCAACAAGTGATTTGAAGTTAAAATAAAATAAATGTACTTTTCCTTAATTTCTAAATTATAGAACCAATTTTTTTTTTTGTTAGAAATTTGAGTTTATTTTAACTTTTTTTTCCTTTACCTCTTGGGTTTATCACTTTATATTCAAGTAAATAAATAAATTTATATTTCTATTTCCAAAATTTTCTTTATTTTTCTGCTTCATAATTTATTTTTTCCAAAAGGAAATTATTATATTAAACATTTAAATAGATTTTATAATTGGTTATTGTAATAGATGGTACCAATGTGTGGTGTATATATATATATTTCTTATTAAACCATTTATGTGGACTCATATAAAGATGAGAAATTCACTTGCCGTACAACTATGAAAAACTATATAAATATGATAAATGTTCATAGTTTGAAGTTATTATTTTATATATTCTTAATTTGCTAAAATTCAAATTTGATTTGATTGTATTTTTTGTATTCTTTTTGCTAGCTATATAGATTGAATTCTTCAAAATAGTACATTTAAAAAAAATTACTTTTTTAATACATGCATATGTCATATTTACTAGTTTTGTGCATACAATATTAAGTGTTTGATAAATTTATTACAATGTTTTTATCTTATTAATTATACAATATATGTAATAGTTGATGTTGATAAATTTCAAGTAAACTTGATTACAAATTCTATAAGAGATAAAGTTAAGTCAATGACATTCAATTTCATGTGAATGACACTTTACATTCTACAAGAAGAATTCAACATGACCAACATGGTCTCTAGGATAGTAATGGATAATAAGGTTTAAGATGGATATGTCTGAAAGTAGGAGAAGAGAGTGATTTGATTCCTTTACATATAATTTTATTTATAATAATAAAAGAAATGGGGAAATGGATTTAATGCATAAAGAGATGAGATGGATATGTTTAATAATGCCCTATCTTAATTTATAAAGATTTGTATCATTTTTATATCACTTTTCTCACCTAAAAAAAAAAATTAAAATCTATAACTCAAATCCATCTTTTCCATTTTTTTTTTTCAAACTTCACCTTTTTCCTAGGTTTAAATAAAAAAAAAATACAAAAGATTTAAAAGTAAAAACCATCATTAGCCCATTTAAGCGTTGTAATGCAAGTTGAATACTACAAACTAACTTTAAAAGCTAAATGAAGTAGCAATATAAATTCACAATATTTATAATCTTTTTTTTTTCTTTATAAAAATTAGTCATTATAGGACAACATAGTGAACATTAAGAAGTTGAAGTAAGTGACCTTAAGGCATATTTGATGGCAGGTTCTATTCAAATGTGAAATCAATTTCTTGAAAAATGAGATATGCACTATTGATGATAGATGCTTTTGTCTAAAACAGGTTCTAATGAGATAAGTGATAGTCATTATCAATGCCGACCCACCTATTTGATAATTTTGTCATGCTCTAAAGTTGGAACTATTATCATGGTCACTTGGATTGTTGTGCCATATCCATTCTTTTTGTTTTTTTTTTAAATAAAGTTAAATAAAGGTGAATAAAACCAAATAACAATGCATCAAAATGGAAGGGGAATAAGATGAGTGCACATGAAGATATTGAGTTTTTTTTCTAAAAAGTAATTATGATTTAAGTTTAACAAAGATGAAAGCAAAGAAGTTGAACTCTCCTTTTTAAAGTTGTCTAAAGTTACATAATTGACCATTTTTTTTCCAATTTAAAACTTTGGATAACCCCTAAAATTACATCTTCATATTACCAATCTTATATTTTGCTTAATTTAATTTTTTAAATATTTTTTTATTGTGCCGATAATTTTAAACACATTTTCGTCACAAGATTGGTAATCGATCCACTTTTATATGATAGAGGCTTGTATAAATATAATTTTTATAAATAAATATTATATTAAAGTAATATGTAATTCATTGAATTTTAAAGTACTATGATAAATAGAATTAATAGATAAGATATATTTCTATAATATTTAAAAATAAATAAATGATTTTTTATTTATTCTTTTTGTTTTTATAAATATTAAATATATTTGGTGGTTATAACTTGTTTTGTTATTTTCATTAAATATATATATATATATATATATATATATATATATATATATATATATATATATATATATATATAAATTTTTTATGAAATACTTGATGTCATGGACATGGTTGGTTTGATAAATAAGAACAAAATAGGGATGAGTTGAATGATAATTTTCTATTTTCTTTTATTAAATTAGGTATCAAACAAATTTATACCTTTATCCTTAACTTCTTGTTATCAAATTTAAAAAGTAAAAAGTAAAAATATAATACCAAACGTGACTTATGAAATAATTTTAAAAGTTTTGATATCAAAACTTTTAAAAAGAAGTAAATTAAAAGCTCGTTTGACAGTGCCTTTTAAAAGTGTTTTTAGTTCTAAAAACACTTAAAAATATTTTTTTAAGGTAAAAAATAAGTGTTTAACAATATTTGAAAAAACACTTTTGAAATTTTAGAAAAACACTTAAAAGTGTTTATTAGAGAAGCACTTGAGAGGTGTCTCTTTTAAAAAAACACTTTAAAACTTTTCATATATTACTAAAATACCATTTCCCGCTATCCTCCATTTCTCTTTCACCCTCTACTTCCTTCTCACTTACCTCTTCCTCTTTCACTTCCCTTTCATACCAATATTTTTCCAAGTTTTTATAACAATATAAATTTTTATATATATTTTTTGTAATAAAAGTATTCGGTTTAGTATAATATTTTTTTTTAATAAAAGTCATTTTTAGTAATTTACTATTATTAAAAGTGTTCTTATACTTATACAATATGTTATAAAAAAACATTATTATAATCACTTTTCTAGATTCTTATAATAGTGTTTTTCACAAAAGTATTGTAGAAAATATTGAGATGTTATATATTTTTATTTTATAAAAAAAATAAATTAAGATGAGATGTTGTTCACTCTAATTTTTATTCCTTTAACATACATAATATAAGACTTGTTACACATATCCAATTTGATATAAGTTATATAACCTAATATTTTAGGGTATTATTATTAATATCTCAAAAGGGCATTATCCGTTGGTGTGGGTAGTTTTGTAAATATTCAAAGAAAATAGGGGTAAAAATGGTAAAAAAAAAGTTATAACAAAACTTACATTCCAACTTTTATAGTATAAAGACATTAAAATTAGATCATATTATCAAACCTTGTAGGCAAAAATAATTTAAGTAACTAAGCGGGGCGATTCACATATATTATATCTTAAAACATGTATGATAAATAAATTATGATTATTTTTTATAGTCAAAGAAGAGTTTAAAATGGCAATAACTTAACAGCCAAAGGAGACCGAAACTTGAATGTGTTGTGGGAGTCACATGCTCTTGGTTAATGGCAGACAATGGAATTTAAAGTCACTGATTATGATTTCATGTATTGGTCTTTTTCTCTATTTCATTCATTGCTACAATAGGCTTCCATTGATTGAGCCGAATACTAGGAGCCCTTTTTCACTATACACAATAGTGGTTCATGTAAAGGCATCCAAGGCTCAAGATGTTTGTCTTTGTTATTGAAAACTGATAGCCCACTTTCATGTAAGCTATAGACCATGTATTTGTTTTCCTTTGTTGGTGGTTACAATTTTATTTTTTTATTTTCATCAAAATGAGAAGAAAAAAAAGTTTGGTAATTATGTAATAAAAAGGAAATAAAATTATAATTTTTTTAAAGATTTTTTTACTATTTTTTATGATTTAGGAGCAAGTGTGATGGTATTGAAGTTCGTAGAAATCCAAAGAGACCTATGGGAGTTTGGATACATTACTAGTAAGGAAAAATAGAAATATGTAAAAGAATATTTTTTTTTTTTTTTTTTTTTTGTGGTTGTTATAGTTATATTTGTTTGAAATTGTTTTGTAATAACAATCAATTGGCCATGATCAAAGAGAAGGATAAGGGAGTGAAGATAAGTGATGATGTAAAGAGTAATACTTTTGTGGCTAATATAATTAAATTTTAAAATTTGAATTTGAAGTAAATGGCAAATTAATGTAGTTGAGGAAAAAAATGAGCAAGAAGTAGAATGAGCTTTAAAAAGTAGAAAAGAAGATTTCATGGCAAAGTCAAAGGAAAGTTCAAAACAATATTCGCTTAAAAAGGGTGTGGGTCCAAAGGTGAATTTTTTGTAATGAATAAAAAATTTCATTACTTATGTATTTGTTGCAAATTATATTAATGTAAACATGTTTGATGTTTGTGTATCTTTTCAATTATATCTTCAGACTCGATGCTCACCCGAGCGAGTGATTAGTGTTATTGAAGAATTAGAACCAAAGCAAAAAGCAGTCATAAAAGAAATAGGATTTGGTAGCCTCTTGGAACTTCGATGTAGGAAAATTGATCATGGATTATGTCTTTGGTTGATAAATAGTTTCAATCAAAACACTTATATGTTAGAGCTATATAATACTTGTATTAAATTATCCTCAATTAATGTTGAATTTATTATGGGATTGAGGGCAAGAGAGTTGAGGATTGACATGAACAAAGATGTTAGCAATAAGAATGATTTATGTAAAAAAAATATTGTGATAAAAGGGGCGATTGCCATTAGTCATGTTAGAAAATCAAATTAGGGAGAATAAAGAAGGTGAGAATGATTTCAAAGTTTGTTTTGTATTATTTGTGTTGGATGCATTGTTGTGCCTAATAATCAAGTTTTTTGTGAAGCATTCTTTTTTACATCTTGTGGAAGACATCGATTCAATAAAGAAGATGAATTGGGTTGAATTTGTGTTGTCTTATCTTGTGCACGGGATCGAAGAGTTAAAGAGGAAAAAACAAAGTGGATTTTGCGGTTGCCTATTGTTTTTTATGGTAATATCCTTGTATATAATTTACGTTATAGTGAATTTCGAATTACTTATAAAACAAATTATTAGAATATATATATATGTAATAAAAGTATTTGGTTTATTATAATATTTTATTTTTTAAATAAATGTCCTTTTTAGTAATTTACTGTCATTAAAAGTGTTTTTGTACTTATACAATATATTATAAAAAACATTATTAGAATCACCTTTTTAAATTCTTATAAAAGTGTTTTTCATAAAAGTATTGTAGAAGAAAACACTTTCACTAGAAGTAGTGTCAAATGGGCTCTAAGAGAGATTTCATATATTTTTAATATCACATATTGAGATGTTATATATTTTTATTTTATAAAAACAAAATTTAGATGAAATGTTGTTCACTCTAGTTTTTATTCCTTTAACATACATAATATAAGACTTGTTACACATATCCAATTTGATATAAGTTATATAACCTAATATTTTAGGGTATTATTATTAATATCTCAAAAGGGCATTATGTGGTGAATGGCAGACAATGGAATTTAAAGGGGAGAATTGTGTTTTGGGCCCAAAAATTAAGATCTAGTCCATATATCTTACATAATTAAGCCCAACACCCAAAGAAAGTCTAAAAATTGAGAATAAAAATATTGTCCTTTATTAATCCCTAAAATACCCTGAACCCTTACATAGGCACATAGTGAGTGTGAATTTCAATTTTTTTATGTTTTTTTTTTCTCATTTTCTATTTCCTATTAAGTATTATTCATTTCTAACTTTTTTTTTTCTTTTTCTTCCAATCTATATTTCTATTTTATGTCAAATAAAAAGCAAAAATGTTTTTTTTTTTCTTTTTTTCATTTTTAAAGATATTGAATTCTTTTACTCTTATTATAAGCAAGGATAAAATTTTTGGATTTTTCATCCAATATTTTTTATCTTTTTGTATTTATATTTTAGTTTAATTTTCATTTTTTAAGTTAAATTTATATTACTCTTTCATTTATACTTTTCTCTTATTTTTAATTATTTTTTATATTTTCTACATTAACCATATTTTAAAAAATTTAAAAATTGACTATCACTTCACTCTTATTATATATATATATATATATATCCTTTTAGCTTTTTAATTTTTAATGTTTTTATTTTAAAATTTTTTAAAAGATAAATTTATTGAAAAAAATTAACTAAGATATGAAGTTCTAATATTATATTAATAATTTTTCTTATCTAGATAGACTAATGCAAAGTATTTTGACTCACAACAATAAAATTGTCAGTACAATTTTTTAGTGAAACTTTAAAAATTAAATTTCAAATAAAATATATTATATAAAATTTTATCTAAAAATGATTGAAAGTGGTATTTAATTTTTTTATTGACTTTCAAACTTATCTAATTTTTTACTTGAAAGGTAATAGAACATGTTTACAAAAAAAAAATTAGTTTTTCATTTTTTAAATAAATGAGTATAAATATATTAAAAGTATTAAAGATAATTTTAGTAAAAAAAAATTGATAAATATGATTATAATTTTAAATATAGATTCATTTGGACAAAATTTTACAAAAAAAAAAAAAAAAAAAAAAAAAGTGGAAAGAAAGAACATTGCTAAAACTACAAAAACAAAATATGCAATTACAAAATTTGATGATGAAATTTAAAAATAAAATTCGAAACAATTCTTGAGTGAGAGAATTTGAGTGCGGAAAAATCTTTGAGTGTGGAAAAATCCTTGAGTGGAAAAAAATGGGAAAGTTTTTCAAAATCACTTGAAATCCTTAACAAAAAGTAGTCTTGTACACCCTTATACAATTAGTAAATTTGTCTTGTACAGTTAGTGTAATACCCTTGTACAATAACTTAAATTTCATACTTCATCTCATGAATATCTGACAATAAGTCGGTTAACCATGTTTGCATTGGTTTTGTTTTTTTAAAAAAGGAAATATTGTTATATAATTTTGTTTTACAATCATCATAAGTGAGGTACCTAATCAAATGACCATATACAAGTTAAATAAAGTGCATGAGATGAATGTATGCTTAACCAATGTGTATAAGGAATGTCATCTATCCTCGGTTAGGGAAAATAAACAAACAAAATTTTCATAATCACTTAAAATCCTTCACAAATAATAGTCTTGTACACCCTTGTATAATTAGTATATTTATCATGTACACTTAGTGTAAATACCTTGTACAGTGACTTAAATTCCATATACCTCGTACAAATCAGTTATAAAATACCAAAGTTATTTATTTATTTCATTTTATTTTTGGAATTAAAGAAAAAATAATAAAAAATTTATTTAACCATAAAAATATTAATATAAGATATGTTAAAAAATAAAAATAACCCCAAATTTATTTACTTATTTCATTTTATTTATTTAAATTAGAAAGTAATTTATTTTAATAGATCAAAATGTGCACAATTAATCTTTTACTTTGTTAATTATGGATATATTAAAATTTTCTATTAGACAAAAAATAAATAAATAAAATTAAATTAAAAAGAGTAATAAATATATATAATTTAGTTATTTAATTATTTTTCATGTAAAAGATAGTCACACAAAAAACACATAATTGACCAATTCCTTTGTTTAATTGTAAACATACTATATTTTTTTAATTTTATTATTAAAATAACTAATGGAAAAAAATAAAAATGGATAATCAATGAATAAAATTTAATTCTTTTTATTATTTTCATATAAAAAATAGTACTAAACAAGGTTTTCAATTTTTATTTTTAAAAATAGTTTTCATTTTTTAATTAAATGTTTTTTCAAAAAGAAAATATAAAAAATATAAAAATATTACCATTTTTTTAGAAAGTATTTTTTAAAATAGTTTTTGAACATAATTTTTCTTTATTTATAATTTAAAATAGAAAATAATGCTGATTTTCAATTATTTATATAAAAAAATTAAAAACAATGAAAAATGATTTTCAATTATTTATATAAAAACAATGAAAAATCCAAATTGTTAAAATAGAATTATTATGGTTGTGTGAATAGTTGTATGAAAATTGTTAAAATCCAAATTTTAAAAAAGCTTATGTGAAAGGTCATTGGGTATTTTAATCCATCACTATTTTATATCCTTAAAAGGTAATATATGGAAATTTGAAGGGTATATTAGTCTCTTAACATCTTATATCCTTTCTAATAATTATGTGAGTTGTATGGACCAAATGTTAATTTTTGGGCCCAATTGGGCCTAAAACACAATTGTCCCAATTTAAAGTCACTAATTATAATTTCATGTATTGGTCTTTTTCTGTATTTCATTCATTGCTATAGTAGGCTTCCATTGATTGAGCCTAATAATGGGAGCCCCTTTTCACTATACACAATAGTGGTTCATGTAAAGGCATCCAAGGCTCAAGATGTTTGTCTTTGTTATTGAAAACCGATAGCTCACTTTCATGTAAGTTATAGACCATGTATTTGTATTCCTTTGTTGATGGTTACAATTTTATTTTTTATTTTCATCAAAATGAGAAAAAAAAATGTTTGGTAATTATGTAATAAAAAGGAAATAAAATTATAATTTTTTTACTATTTTTTATGATTTTTTTAATGCTTATAAGTGAGAGTGAGTCACCCATATTGTTGTTTTAGACTATGTTTGGTTCCCAAAAACTACTAAAGAAAAACAAATACTAAGAAAAATGATTTTCTCTTGTTTAGTATCATAATGAAAAATACAAAAGAAAACCAAATATAATTAAAATTCCTTAAAAATTTATATATTTTTAAATTTTTTTATCTTTATATAAATAATTTATTAAGCTTAAACTTATTTTTTATTTTCCTTCATTTTTTTCTTTCCTCCTATATTTCTTCTATATTTTCTTTCCCTCGCATTTTCCCTCAAATTTTCCAGAAACTAAATATACCCTTGCTAAATAAAAAAACTTGGGTGGGTTGGATGATAATTTTTCATTTAAAAAGTTTATAAAAAAAAATAGAATATATTAATAAATTCTATATAAAAAATAAAATATTATATAAAAAATTTAGATTTATTTCATATATTTTAAAAATATCTTAAAATTTTAAGACATAATTTATTTTGATATCTCAACTTAAAAATTTTTTCTTTTTAAATTTTTGTCTTTTCAATATAAAAATCTGGTATATTATATAAAATATAATATTATTTTAATATTTTATTTTTAAAATAAAAAATAGGAAGTGTATACATTTAAATTCACATATATTTTTTTAAAACATTATACATATAAATAGCTATGTCTCAATAATACAAACATCTTTTGAGCAATTTTCATTTTCCCATCAACAAAGTAGTTAATGTTGTTTTTATGTAAAGAAAATTTAATTATATGCTTAAAAAATAAATTAATAATAATAAGAATAAATAGTAAAAACTTAGGTGGTGTTTGATTTTTCTAAATAGAAAAAGTTAAATATTTTGACTTTTTTTTATTCAACTAAAAGTAATCTATTGATATTAATTAATATAACTAAATTAAATATATTAATAACAAATTCACTTTAATTATGTTAGTTGATATCAGCGGATTACTTTTACCTAAATAAAAAAAATTAAAATTTTTTTTTGGTTCAATAAAAAACAAACACTGTCTTAGTAAAATTAAGGTTTAACTGGACAAATGTATCTTACATTGGTTACAGTAAATTCTAATAACTAATATTAATAAAGAATAGAAATGAGGGCACTTTGGCATATTTTTGTTTTAAAGGAGATGAAAAAATGGGAATAAGGGAGGAAGGGGAGTAAGATGAGAGATAATTTAGATGATTTTTTTTTTAAATATAAAAAGGTTTTTAAAAAGGTTCGAATAATATTTCCCTTTTAACGTCTTCAATACCTATAATTTACTATGCTTTAAAAAATATTAGTTCAGGCGGGTGACTCTGAGTCTAGAATGAGTTGTGGGAGTAGGTGAATAATGGACACTGGAATCCAAGGCTGCAAAATACTTGTTTTTGTTAAAAATGCCTAAATACACTCAAATCATCAATCAATTTTGGTGGTGTATTCTCATTTCTCTCTGCTTGGAACCCTGCTGCTGCTGCTTTCTCTCATACCTACTACTCTAATCTCCTTTTCAGTCTTCACATCCAACCTTACATCAGGGACCTGCTTGCTCTGCCTTTTTTTGCTTTCAAAACGTTAGCTGTCCTTGTGCTCGTTTTCTCACACTGAATCAAATCACAAGCATTCCTTGAGCTCTCTCCATCACTTCACTCTCTACCCATATGCCACTTTATCATCCATTCCTAACTTCACTCGTTCCCAATTTCACCACTGTTTCGTCTTTCCATTTTCCTACTCACCATCCCTCTGCTTGGAACAGAACACTCTTCTCCTTTCATTTCTTGCGCTCTCTTCTTTTAGTTTCTACCTTTCATTTCCTACTCACCATCCATTACTATTGCTCTCTACGATTGTCATCACACTCGTTCTCACTCCTCATCACCATCCATCCTATTTCCATCTTTCCTTCTTTGATTAACAAATACTCTGGTGCCTTCATTTCCTTCATTAATTTCGTTTTTCTCGTTCAATCCAAGTACATCATTATCCTCTCTCCAGTTTGCTTTCCTCATCTAGCTATTTCCCCATAACTTGAAAAAGAAAACTTAACTAAATACTGATTGAAAATTTTGGATACAATGGAGAAAAGAAACACTCTCAAACACTCACTTTGATACAATAAAACTCTCAAAGTTACAAAATAAGAACAAGAAGAATAAGAACACAAGAAAGGCTCAAACAAGTTCTTGGAACTTTGTCCAAAGACTCTATTTCCTCCCACTTCTAGAAATCTTTAGGGAACTAATGGAAATAGTCTTGGGATTGATCAAGCCTTTTCACTTTTCTGCATAAGATTTCAAAAAGAAGAAAAGTCATATAAAGCACTCTTAGGGTTGAAAAATGGTTACAAGGATGAGAAAAAACCCATTGTCTTCCTCAATTTCTTCATCTTTGTAACATTCAAAAAATTAAATCATATGTTTAATTCACACATTAAACATGATTTAATCTCAAATGTGTAACTCTCTTACACTTAACCTCTTAAGTTTTATAAAGTTACAAAGATGAGAAGACTCATTGTCTTCCTTAACCTTTCAAGTTTTGTAACATTTCAAAACTTAATCATATGTGTAAATACCTCTTAAGTTTTGTAACATTCCAAAACTTAATCATGTGTTTAATTCACACATTAAAAGTGTAACCCTTCTTACACTTTATTTTCAAAAGTTATTTTTTCAAAAGTGTAACTCTTCTTACACTTTATTTTTAACCAACAATATATATATATTTATATAAATATAACAAATACTTGGTAGATCCAATTGGACGTCAGCTGGGTTATCTCTCTTTTGATTCCGGAGCCCTTTTGTCCTTGTTTGTTGTCCATTCCTACTTTCGGCCCTTTCGCATTCCTGGTGCTTGTCTCTCCTCTTGGAGCAAAACTCTTCTCCTTCGATAGATAAAACCTTTCATCTCCTTGTTTTCATTTCTCACATTCAATCCAATAGCCCTCTGTCCTTATTATTCCTTTTTCTGTTATCTGCTTTAGCTTAATTCTCACCAATTTACCCAGGGAAAAAAAGAATTTTAAAGTAGAAAATGGTGGAGATTGTTATTTCCATTGCAGCAAAAGTTGCTGAATACTTGGTTGCTCCAGTTGGACATCAGCTAGGTTATCTCTTTCATTACAATTGCAACATGGCGGAACTCCGGGATCAAGTTGAGAAGCTGGGTGAAGCAAGGGAGAGCCTGCAGTTACGTGTGGGCGAGGCTAATAGGCATGGGAGTGAAATCTTACTAGATGTTCGCATCTGGCTGACACAAGCTGATGACATCTCCCAGGATGCTCAGGAATTCATTGAAGATAAAAAGAAAGCAAAGAAGAGCTGTTTCAAGGGGTTGTGTCCTAATTTGATCTCACGATACCAGCTCAGCAGTCAAGCAAAGAAAATGGCCCTGGATGTCAAGAAAAGCCAAGAAGGAGGCGATTTTCAAACAATATTTTATTGGCTCCCCCCGCCAGGGGCTGGATCTGCAGCTCTCGAAGGTCACGAAGCTTTCGAATCAAGAAACCTGACATTGGAAAAAATCATGGAGCGGTTACGATGTGATGATGTCAATATGATTGGGATATGGGGCATGGGCGGTGTGGGCAAAACCACGCTGGTCAAACAAGTGACTATACAAGCTAAGTAAGAGAATTTGTTCGCCACAGAAATCTATATAGATTCATCCTGGACTCGACAGTCGGAAAAACTTCAAGAAGGAATTGCTAAAATTCAACAAAAAAACTGCAGAAATGTTAGGCTTCCAATTTCAGGGGAAAGATGAAACCACAAGAGCAGTTGAACTGAAGCAGAGACTGAAGAAGGAGATGATCCTTATTATCTTAGATGACATTTGGAAGGAAGTTGATTTGGAGAAAGTTGGAATTCCTTCTAAAGATGATCAGAAAAAATGCAAAATAGTGTTGGCTTCTAGAAATGAAGCCGTATTACGCAAAGACATGGGCGCACAAGAATGTTTTCCAATTCAACATCTATCACAAGAAGAAGCTTGGCATTTATTTAAGAAGACAGCAGGTGATTCCGTGGAGAATAATCTTGAATTGCAACCCACAGCAAGGGAGGTAGTTAAAGAATGCGAGGGTCTTCTACCAGTTGCAATTGTAACAATTGCAAAGGCATTAAAAGATGAAAGCCTGGCTGTATGGAAGAATGCCTTGGAAGAACTCAGGAGTTCTGCACCAACAAACATCAGAGAAGTGGAGGAAAAAGTATACTGCTAAAAATATCTGGGAAGTCGGTGGTGCGTGCGTGGAGAAACAGAGGAAATTTGGCATTTTCGCAAGGTGCCTAAATCCTCCTTGCGAAATTTCGCAAGGTGGTTTCTTCATGGTGCGAAATGGCAAAATTTCGCACCATGAGGAAAATCCCCTTGCGAAATTTCGCAAGGAGAAATTCACCTTGCGAAATTTTCGCAAGGTTTGATGCAGTTGTCTTCCGAAGGCCATATCTTCCTCATTTCAGCTCCAAATTGTACATGGTTTGAAGCGTTGGATTCTTGACTTCATGAGATTTGAAATGGTATATAGTATGTAGAAAATGGACTTCGGGAAGTGCCCCAAAAGTGCGAAAGAAGACTGCAGCTGCTGTCCTCCGTTCTCCTCTATCTTCTCCATTGTTCTTGTTTGTGCTCGTGTTTCCACTTGAAATTCAAGCCTGTAAACTTCCAAAATCCTTGCTTTAACTTGTCCAAGTAGCTCCTCCATCATTTGGCATGCTTGAATTGATTCATAAGCTGATAAAAACATGTAAACTTGCCACAAAATGGTTAAAACCAATTAATAAGGACCTTAATGAATTAATTGGGTTAAATGAATATGATTACTACACAAAGGTGCTTAAAACCATTATAATTAGGTCTACAAAATAGCACTTTTTGGTAGTAATCATATACTCATGCCTGGAGTGGAGCTACAACCATTTGAAAGGCAATGAAATCAAGTCATTGTTCTTACTTTGTGGTTCCTTAAGCTATGGTGATATTTCAATGGACCGCTTGTTAAGGTATGCTATGGGTTTGGATTTGTTTGACCACATCAAGTCATTGGAGCAAGCAAGAAATAAACTAGTTACACTGGTGGAAATCCTCAAAGCCTCAAGCTTGTTACTTGACGGTGAAAATCATAGACACAAGTTTGGAGGAGGAGCTTCAAGGTTGCTTTTCATGGATGTTGATAACAAGTCTGTTAGGCTACATGATGTTGTTCGTGATGTTACCAGATATATTGCATCCAAGGATCCTCATTGATTTGTAGTTATAGAAGATGTTCCATTGGAAGAATGTTCAGGGACTGATGAATCCAAATACATCTCTTTAAATTTCAATGCGGTGCATGAGCTTCCTCACAGGTTAGTATGTTCGAAACTTCAATTTTTTTTTATTTTTTTTATTGCAGAACAACAGTCGTTCCTTGAATATCCCAAACACAATTTTGAAGGGATGAACCTACTCAAAGTTTTAGGTGGTGTTTGTTTTTTGGTTGAATAGAAAAAGGCAAAATATTTGGCTTTTTCTATTTAGCTAAAAGTAACTTGTTAACATCATCCAATATAAACTTGTTATCTGAGCCACGAGAAGGGAAGTTGGGTTTTGTTTTAAGTTTTTAATCTATCCTAGGAAAAAATAGCAATCTACCTAAGGCGATCCTTGCCGGGTTGAGCTCGTTGTTAGCCGGTGTTAAGTGTTTTAGGGTTGTAAAAGGGTTGGGGTGATTACTCACTAGGTTTGTCAATATGCTATTAGGCTCTAGATTAAAACCTTAAAATGAGTTCGATTTTCAGAACCATGTCTAGGAAATCCACAGATTCTTAAGAAGCTGTAGTGAACAGTAAAGAGATCAATTATCCTAAAACCCAAAATGATTTAGATGATTGGAAGTTACCCAAGGTATCTAATCAAGAAATTTATAAGAAAAGAACATTTAAGTTCTTTACAGACTACACTATTAAGACACTTGAATGGACCATAAGCTTAGAACAGGAAGATCAAGTGATAAGACTCTTGGATGGTAAATCCATAGAAAGACATAAGAAAGACTACAACTTCATACACTTTAGTATGATTCAAGTTGCAGCTAAGCCTTTGACAAGAATAGGTTTAAATACCTCAATTGTCATGTGTTTAAGAGATAATAGACATCTTGATTATCGAGATTCTATTATTGGAGCAGTCCAAGCAGGATTGAATGATGGTCCTGTTTACTTCCAGTGTTATCCTAACTTCACAGTTAGATTAAGAGACGTCAACATCTTAAATTCAATTGTCTTCCATGTTAAGACCCATGGATTTAAGTTTAAGGAAGGAAATAGTCATGTTTCCATATCCACAAGTGTAGACCCTCAATTTTGTCCCTCGACACTGACATTTATCCTTTGGGTGTCACCTGCACCCATCGTTCTCATATGGCACCACTAAGGCCCCTTTTGGGCTTAGTCGGTGTCTGAGCCTCGTGTGGGCTTGTCTGTGGTCCATTGTGGTGCGTATGTGGTTCATTTTGGAGGGTCATCATGGCCATTTTCCTAGTCGTTCACATCACCCTATAGGAAGGAAGTGGGGTCATCCCGATGTTTTAGCTTAGTTGGAGTTTATAGGGGCATGTGAGGTTCGGAGCACTCGGGCTTGTTTTGATCATATCTCCCTTTTCTGAACTTGAATTGTGTATCGTTTTTTTTCATGGATTCCTCACTCTTCCAGGAACATTCTTTCAAATTTTCAAAATTTTTGCAACCGGTTCGACTGGTCGGCATCTGGTTCAGCCGGTTCATCAAGTCAACCGGTGTAGAACACTGATTTTTGGTAATTATTTTGATCATATCTCCCTTTTCCGAACTCGGAATTGTGCACTGTTTTTTTTTTCATGGATTCCTCACTCTTCCAAGAACATTTTTTCAAATTTTCAAATTTTTTTACAACCTGTTCGACCGGTTGGCATCCGGTTCAGTCGGTTCAGTCGGTTCATCGAGTCAACCGGTGTAAAACACTGATTTTGGTAATTTTGGGACCCAAATCCTACATGGCTCAGGCCCATAAGCTCCAGATCGGTTTTGGGCAATGTTGTGGGCCCATTTTGGGCCTTGGTTTGGGCTCCTTGCAGCCCACCACGAATCCATATGGATTCTTGGTGGTGAAGCAAGCTGAAAACTGAAGGGAGTAAGCTGCCTCGTAAGTGCAGAGAAATAATGGGGGGTGTGTTTTCCATGCTGATGGAGGGGATTTCGGTGCTGAAGGGAAGGAACCCAGGAGGCTCAAATGCTGAGAGGGGTATGAGTATAAAAGAAAAAAGAAAGAAAAGGAGGCACTTTGGAGAGAGGATTTTTGCTGGTGAGAAAAACAGAAGGTCAGGGCACCTTCTGAGTTAAGAGCGTGGGGGAAAGATTCAGCACTGTGGTTATTTCGAAGAGGAGAGCTACAACATCTCATTTTTTGGAGGTCATCATAGGCATACACGGATCATATCTGGTGGAGATTCTGAGGTAAGTAGGCTGAATTTTTTTTACCTGCAGTTTATCTTCATTTTCTTCATACGCGTTTTCTCCTTCCGCATCATCTTTTATTTCCTTTGATGTGAAGATTGTATTGCTTGGGTGTGGGTAATAAAGGCCACACATGATTGTTGTTGATTGGTTATGAATGGTTTAGAAACTTTCTGACCAAATTTAGGATTTTTCATCAATCGGCTAAACCGGTT